>NC_135375.1:11691585-11921585 GCF_049243985.1 Paroedura picta
AAATATTTTCCGGCTCGAGAGGAACAAATTAACCCCCCCTTCTCTCCCCCCTCCCCATCCTCCTTTCTACTCCGGAACTTCTCCAAAAGCAGAATCCAAAACTCCTTGGGGCTCAGCACCTAAGACTGCCATACCTAGAGATTTTCTGGAATCACAGCTGATTCAGGTTCCCTGAGGATAATGCCTACTTCGGAAGGTGGATTCTAGAATATTGTACCCCCCCTCCCGAGGTCCCTCCCCAGAATTCACCTGCAAATCCCTAGAGATTTCCTAAACCAGATCTGGCATCCATAGAAGGTTTCTTAGTCCTTCCAAGAGTGGATGTTGTTGAGGACAAAGCAGAACTAGGCCTCTCGCCACTAAATTTCACTTGTCTGGAGCACAACGGTTAGACACATCTGGAATCTACAACAGGAGATGAAGTGGGGTTGTAGCATTCCAGTGAGTTACGACGTGTTCCTTTGAGAACCAGAAGGGATCATGGGAAGGAAGTGGTAAGGTTGCCAAACTCTGGGGTGACAACAGATCTCTGGACAACTGGGATTAGTTACTATGGAGAAAATAGCCATTTTGGAAGATGGACTCCATGGCATGATAGTCCAGCATCCTCAAGCTCCACCCCCAAAATCTCCGGTAATTTCCCGATCCAGAATTGGTGTCTCTAATTACAACTGACCTCCAGACCGCACAGATCAGTTCCTCTGGAGAAAATGGCAGTTTGGGGAGGTGGCCTCTAGGGCGTTAAACCCACTGAGGCCCCGCCCTCTCCCCAAGCCCTGCCCTCCATAGGCCCCCACCTCCAAATCCTCCTTTGACAACCCTAGTGGGTAGTTTCCGGACCCGATTCAAGCTTCCGTTCAGTGTCTTCTCCTTCGTTATGCAAAGGAGACAGGATGGATTGTACTAAAGAGAGGAGATGAACGTCAGATTCAGAAGGTTGAAAATATTTATTTCAAAAAGTTCTGCTTGCTTTCTAAGATCCACAGATCTCTCTCTCTCTCTCTCTTTTTAGAAAAACTTGGATAAAATTCAAATGTTCCTTATTAACCGTGGTCTGGAGATCGCACTGAAATGGGGTAACTCTCTTGGGCTTCTTTTCTAAATTTCAGGTCTAAGCCCAGAGTTGCAGAGTGCCTTTGGTGTGAGTACCTTCCCGGGGCTCAATAGTGAGTACCTTCCCGGGGCTCAATCCAGCAGCACTAGACTGTTCCGTTAATAACATTAATAATAATTAAGCAGGAGGGGAGGTTCTTGGCAATGCAAGTTTAGGCCATGTCCGGTTTGGTGCATAGCCTCAGAGAAGGTTCCTGTCACCAAAGCTGGCTGAATTCTCTCACATCTTTCCCCTGTATCGAGATAGTGCCATCTTGGGAATCACACAGTGGTATCCCCCTCATGTCCCCCCCCCCCCGGTCACTCCACAGAACAGCAGCAGAGGGCGGGAAGAGAAGCCCTTCTAGGAAGCCGCATTCCACTTACCTTGCCTGTCCTCTAAGGAGGTCAAGGTAGCACGCTTAGAAGTTTCTCCCCACATCAAGCTTCTGGAGAGAACAGTGAGTAGGTGGCCCAAGGTCACCTGCGTTGAACCTGGATTCCTTTGGCCCTTGGCCTAATAACTGTAACCACTGATAAGGAAGCCCTGGCTGGAAGGCCAAAACGGAAGACCAAAAGCCTTCATACGAAACGAGCGATGCTCCCCTGGACATTGCAAAGCATGGTCCCCCACACCTCTCATGGTTCTCGGCAGGGGCTCCACCTCGTTGACTCTCAGCGCTGAGCCCAGCATGGGAGCCTGCCACATGGCAACTCCACCCTGGACAGCCCAGCAACCAGTTCTCCGTTTCACCTGCTCTTTGCGTGAGCTGTGTTCTAAAGTTGCCGACCTGCAGGCGAGCGCCCGGAAATCTCCTAGAATTATGACTCCTCTCCGGACAGCAGATTTCATTTCCCCTGGAGAAAACGGCCATTTCAGAGGCTGAACTCCGTAGTATATAATAGATTTAAAGTGAAATCCTTCCACAGATTTCCCCCCTCCCAGACACCACCACCCAAACAGACGTTGTCGTTGTTAGGTGCGAAGTTGTGTCCCACCCATCGCGACCCCATGGACAATGATCCTCCAGGCCTTCCTGTCCTCTACCATTCCCCGGAGTCCAAATAGACATACCAGCCTCCATTTGGGACCTGAGGATCCCCTAAAATTCCACCTCACCTGCAGACTTCGTAGATCAGTTCCCTATGCCCATCCGCCATTGGTGGCAACTCGACCCCAAAATCTCCAAGAATTTCTGAGGAAAGAGTTGGCAACCATTACATGGAAGGCATCCCACGATGCAGAACAGCCCCAGTCCAATGGGAACCTGTGGGAGGTCTCTAGGGGGAGCCATTCAGAATCTGCCAAAGCCAAGAAACGCCTATTTTCAGGGGTGGCGGGAGAGGTCGTATTAGCCACGTCTAGGAAGAAACCATCCTTTCGGAGAGGAAGGCCTGACTTCCGATCCGAGCGCTCAAAGCCTTTGCTTAAGTATTACTATATATCGATATATTGTTGTTTGCCTAATGAATAATAAGCACAGTTTTTTTACAAAACGAAAACGAAACCCGGTGAAGCAAAACGCCAAACCCGCATTGGCCTGCGGCGCGTGACTGAGACCCGCTTGCATTTAGCAAAGGGCGTCGGCCTTGGGCACTGTGTCCGACCCCTTCACGGTTAGCACGCCTTGTGTGAATGAGAAGACAGAATGATCTTTCCTAACGGCGACAAAGAAAAAAAAAAAGAAATCTCTAGAACAACGACAAAAAAAAAAATCAATAGTTTACAGGGTTTTTTGTGAGCTTAAATGCCTTATATTTAACAATCATAATTTATGACTAACGTGTAGATATTGTGGGTTCTTATTTAATTATTTTTATAGTTGGGTTCTTTTTTTTTGCCTTTTTTGCCTTTTTTGATTATAATTTATTTATTTAGAAAGGAATACTAATTTTTTTAATTGCTCCTCTATTACCTCATAATGTTTTGTTTTGTTTTGTTGGGCATCAATTTGTGGGAATGGAATGCTTTGCATGCATCGGTACTTTCAAAGAGTTTTAAAGACAAAAAAAAAAAAAATACACCAACCAACCAACCAGAGTCAGTGGCTGGGGCCCATTTTTCATTTCGAAAAACAAAACGAAACAACAACAAAAAAATTTATTCAGGGTGTGTGACAAACTGTATTACTCGTGGTGCTGTTACCTTGGAGACATTCCATAAAAAAAAAATGCAAACCTTTGATTCTGTATGCTGTGACATAGTGGAGATAAAAAAAATTTCTGCAATATAGTGGCTGTGTTTAAGCTCGCACACACACACGCACACACACACGCAATCACACAAACACACACGGACATATATGAATATGAATATGATTTGCACTCATCTTTGACCTCGGACGATCCACCCACTTCTGCCTTTTTTGCACTGAGGGAAACGTCGTGGTCTTCCCCAAAAACAGAACAGGAGGAACGGATCGCTCCCCGAAAGCTTTGGACGAAATTCCCAAAGGGATGTTCCTTCCCCTGAGTATTAATGCCAAGGCCAGGTGTGCTGCATGGTTGGCCATGATTCTATGCATCTTAAGTAGGGATGCTGGCTTTCAGGTTGGGTCCTGGGGAGCCTCCAGAATGACAGTTCATCTCCGGACAATAGATATTCATTGCCTTGGAAAAAATGGATGCTTTGGAGGGGGACTCTGGGGTGTCACACCCAACGGAGGTCTCTGTCCTTCAGAGGCTCCATCCTCTCATCTCCAGAAGTCTCCCAATCTAGGTCTACCAACCAACCCTCCACTTCTTCAACCTCCGTTGGTGGCCGGGGATGACGACGACGACAACCTAACAGGCCTATAATTGAGGGAGAACTTTGATTACGCTGGGAGAAAGCACAAGAACCGTGCCCATCCCTTCCACCACATGTAGAACCTTTGATGGGAACCGAAGCAGAGATGTTTCAATGGTGACGGGGGCTACATTATGGGGATGGGGTCTGGAAGCGTTCATTGCAAAGGATCTATGCAAGGTAGGAGCAATTGCGCTCTCCTCCCTGTATATGCCACCCAGGGAGCCCCCCAAAATGTGGAAATTGTTGCGAGCTCAGTAGATGATATGATAGTAATCTTTATTTTTATAGCGTACCCTTCCCCATGGCTCAGAACAGGTCACCCTCTTAAAGATGGGTGTTCAGCACAAGAATCTTTGGGAGAAGAACAATTTTTCCCCATCCCGGACAGATGTCTTTGCGGCCCGTTCCATGGCCTTGATGAATGGATTTCCTCGATAGCAGAGGATTGCTCAATGAATAATGCAGACTGGGGTGAGTCAGTGCATTAAAAACTGATGTTACTCACAGGCCAATTCACGCACATTGGATAATGCATTTGCAGTGTGCTTCAGAAGCAAATTTTCCTGATTTTGCACGGGAAAATCCAGGTCCAGAAGCACATTGGGCTTGGGCTATGTTAGGGTTAGGGTGTCGATTTCCCCATTGCTGTTTGACACATCTTCTCAGACCGTAGATGGGTTTTGGAACCTGTTCCAGATAACAGAAGGCTTGTTTGCCGTGTAGTAAGGGATTTCTCCTAGCATAAGCTTTTTCGGGTGCTCCTATGGCTGGGTGAGGTAGGCTGCCCCTGTTTTGGGTCAATAAATACTAGCACGAAGTCCTCAGTATGGCAGGGGAACCAGATGCCCACAACCTAGAGATGTTCTCGCTGGTCTGGAATGTTCAGGGTTGGTCAAGACAAATTCGGAGACCGTTTTTGAACAAAGTGTCACCAATACTAGTAAGTGGATCTGGAACCACTGGCCCATGCGGTTAGGAATGTGCAGGATGGTGGCACTCATTCCACCGCATTCACGTGAAATCCTAAGCTCACCAGAAAGAGGGCAGTGAGGTGCAAATGACATTTGTAGGACTTTTATTGGGTCACGAAATGGGCATCAAAACACACATCAAATGTGCCCTCTGGCCAGATCTTTTGTCTCTGTCTCAGAAAGGATTGTTGAGTCTTGCACCCCATCTGAACGTCTGTGCTTACACCAGGACGAAGAAGGAAATAAGTTGATGCTTGATACCCACCCTTAGATTCCCTTTCTCTAACAGATCTCCGCATCTCGAGGAGGGCTGCTAGTCATCTGTAGCCCACGTTCTTCTCCAGAAGATTCTCGTGTTGAACACCCATCTTTAACAGGTGGTGATCTGTCCTGAGCCAATTGGGAAGGGTGCACTATAAAAATAAAGGTTATTATTCGATGATCTACTCAGCTTGCAACCATTTCCACATTGGGGGGGGGGGGGACATCTGAGTTGGGATTGTACACCTGTTTGTACCTGTTTGTGAAAATCAGGCCCGATACCTGAATAAGTCTGGGGTCCACGACAGACGTTCAGTTGTACACGTGAGGCATGTAACACGGGAATTACTGAAAGCATGTACAAAAATCGATCAAGGGTACACTGTACATCGATTGTACATGTGTACACAGTAACTTCTGAACAGAGCTTGTGTGTGCTGCTCGTATCAGTCATGGGTTCCCCATCAGTGGAGCTTGGGACCCCCCCCCCCAAACCGCCCTGAGTCTCAGGGGATGGTATATAAATATAAACAAACAAATAAATAGTAAATTATTATTATTATTATTTATTTCCCGCCTCTCCCAACAGGCTCGAGGCGGGTCACAAAAACTAACCCCATTAAAATTCCCATTAAAACATCAATCTACTAACATGATGGCTAAAAATCCCATCCCTCCCCCAATTATCAAAGAGGTGAAGAGGAAAGGATAGGGGAGTAGCATACACTCCAACTCCTAGGGGGGGGAGCGATGTCCCTGATTCGCTGACCCCAGCCTCAACCATAGACCTGGCGGAAGAGCTCTGTTTTACAGGCCCTGCGGAAAGCTGACAAATCCTGCAGGGCCTGCAGATCACCCAGGAGCTCATTCCACCAGGTAGGGGCCAGGACCGAAAAGGCCCTGGCCCTGGTCAAGGCTAGGCACGCTTCCTTCGGGCCGGGGACGACCAACAGGTTCTCACCCACAGAGCGTAAGGCCCTGCGGGGGGCATAAAGCGGTAGGCTCAGGTATGTGGGCCCCAACCCATAAATAAATTGAATGCATCTTGGCTTGCTCTGAATACTGTCCCCAGACTTCCATCTTCTCCAAGGCATGTATGGCAATTATTATTATTTTTTTAAAAGGTGTAATTAAGGACAATATTGAACAGTCAACTGGACCAACCAATGCCCCCAGCTTACTTAGCATGTGATAAATGGCAGGTTTTGTCTTAAAGTCCCGAATTGTGCTCCGTTTACTTTGGCCCCCCCAAAATCCAAAGGGAGCCACTGAGAATCAAGCTAGCTCATGTCTTCACAGCTCCGTCCCTTAAATCTGCATAGCTCCACACTGTTGCTGCTAAAGGAGCTTTTGAGCGCTACAGAGAGGGAATTTTGAAAAATGTCTATATCTCCAAGGGCAAGTACGGTTCTGTGTGACAAATACTTGCCTGTCCTTTGCAGGATCTTTTTTTTTAACGTACCAAACCACAATCGGGAATGTTTGTCTCCATCAAACCCTAGGAGGGCGCTAGAGACTCCGTATGGTTCAAACGCCCCGTTTTCCCTCAGGGGTAGAGGAAAGTGAGTGGATCGCCCTTTTATTATTATTTTTTGTACTCCTACTGCTGTTCTGTTGTGCTGTGCAACATTTTGCTACATAGACTATTTTATAGGCGAAAGCTAGAAAAAAAAATATTTATTATTAATATTAAAGCAATAGCGCATTTTGGGGAAGGGGATCGAAGAGACATTAGAAATTGTGTAAATGCTTAGATTCACTTTTGGTGGATTTTTTTGTACTTTATTTATAACTAATAAAACAAATTGCATTGCTAACTACTTCCTCGGAGTGCTTGGTGGTGGTGTGGAGGGGAAAGGGCGATGGAGGTAAGACGGGCATGCTTAAAAATGGAGTGGAGGTGGTTTTCTAACTTCACTTTGTAGCCACACAAAATGGCTGATTCAGGAGGAGGAGCCTGCCCAGATGACGTGTGTCACAGCTCATCTTCTGTCACACCGTGAAGGACTTTGCGTCAAGATGGCAGCTGAAGCAACATTTTTAAAACTCTGCACAGCCAAGCCAATCTCCGGTAACCCATCCATTTCACCCCAGGGGGGGGATCACCCACGTCCAGAAGAAGAAGAAGAAGAAGAAGAAGAAGAAGAAGAAGAAGAAGAAGAAGAAGAAGAAGAAGAAGAAGAAGAAGAAGAAGAAGAAGAAGAAGAAGAAGAAGAAGAGTTGGTTCTTATAGGCCACTTTTCTCTACCCGAAGGAGTCTCAAAGAGGCTCACAGTCACCTTCTCTCTCCTCTCCCCACAACAGACACCCTGTGAGGGAGGGGAGGCTGGGAAAGCCCTGATATTACTGAAGAAGAAGAAGAAGAGTTGGTTCTTATATGCTGCTTTTCTTTACCCAAAGGAGTCTCAAAGCGCCTTCCAATCGCCTTCCCTTTCCTCTCCCCACAACAGACACCCTGTGAGGTGGGTGAGGCTGAGAAAGTCCTGATATTACTGAAGAAGAAGAAGAGCTGGTTCTTATATGCCACTTTTCTCTACCTGGAGGCTCAAAGTGGCTTACAGTCGCCTTCCCTTTCCTCTCCCCACAACAGACACCCTGTCAGGTGGATGAGGCTGAGAGAGCCCTGATATTCCTGCTGGTCAGAACAGCTTTATCAGAGCTGTGGTGAGCCCAAGATAACCCAGCTGGCTGAATGTGTGGAAGGAGTGGGGAATCAAACCCGGCTCGCCAGATTAGAAGTCGGCACTCCTCCTGACCACTACACCAAGCTGGCTCTAGTGTCGGGGTGCTCTTGTCCTGTCCATGTTTTGTGCAGGTGTCGAATCAGCAAAAGAATGTGAGCCACAGCTAGAGTTGCATTGCATATGAAGAGCACAAGGCCCCCATGGGGGATGCCTGCAGGTGACAAATGCTTTTTTGGAGCACTACAAGCTACGTTTAGCTATTGTTAGTATGACATACTCTGTCAAGAGATTCCTTTATACAATAATACAATACAAAACCTTTAGTGGCATTCACGATATAAAAAAGAGATGCCTTTATAAAGTTGAAATATAAAAACCATTGTCCCTTGAAAAAGCTGCAAGGCGAAACGCGTAGGGACTTTTGTGGTAGGGGGCATTTTGCTAGGCCCTTATTGGACAAAATCCACTGTGACATCACTTCTGGGCGTGTCACTTCCTGTGTTCCCTTAGCAATGCCCGTCCTTTCTGAAACCCAAGGCATTTTATCCTGAATATAGCGCAAGCTACATTCTGTTTCACTGTTACATTGATGATGCTGGTGGACCTGGGGAGGGAGCGCCGACGAATCCTTGCCGTTTCCTGGTTTTCGGATTGTGCTGATTGAATCCAAGTTTCTACATTCATGAAGTCAAAAGCAAAGACAGCGGTGAGGGCAGAAGTCACCGCTGCAAAGATTTCCATGCCTGGCGGCTCTGCAGCTTCCCATCTGCCTTGGCCAAGAATGCATTTGTTTCAGAGAAATATATGTAAATCCTCCCACTGGAAAAGTTCCACGAGAATCTTATTCCGCTGGCAGCATTAGTCGTTGTAGCAACGGAGAACAGCTCTCAGGAGGGAAGTCAAAAGTTTAATGCAGCAGGAAGGGAGGCATTTTTCCCCTGTCACTGCCAGGATCCAGACTCTTGCACTTTGAACTTATCAGTCAGTGGCTGTCATAGCATCCTTTTGGAAATTTGAGGTTGCGCATGAATCCCGCAGTTGACCCATTGAAGAAGAGTTGTTTTTTATACCCTACTTTTCACTACCTGGCAGAGTCTCAAAGCGGCTTACAGTTGCCTTCTACGGATGTGTGGTTCGGCTCAGATAAGCCGGAATGTACCCGATTCGGTGCTGATTAAAGTATGTTTTCCGCTCATTAGAAACAAACCGCCTATTCCCTGCATTAGAATGGTCTAAATCAGGGTGGTTGAATCGTGATTCGGACATATTTGGTCTGTTTAAACGTATCTCCCACCCTGCTGTTTTTTTGGGCAGTGCCTGAGAAGGTGGGGAGTTAGCAGGTGTCTAACAGCAGATAATGAAAGGCACGCTCCCCATTCCCTTTAAATCCCTCCCCAAATGGGAACAGGCAAGGCGTTATTAACGATACCGGGCCGGAACATATAGCCACAACTCAGATTAATACATGAAGCTGTTGGGGATGAGGTGGCCATCCTCCAGTTTCTCCTAGAATTACGTCTGGTTTTTGACAGAGATCAGTTTCTCTGGAGAAAACAGCAGCTTCAGAGGGTGGAGTCTATGACATCATCCCCCCCCCCGTGCTGAGATGTGGTCCATTCTGCCCCCCCCCAGGTTCATCTCCAGGGCAAGCAGCTTGGCGGGGGAGGCACCATTTATACAACAGCCTTGCAGGGTAGATCAAGATAAGAGCGTTCGACTGTCTGGAGCAGCGGAAAAGAGTGAGATCGGCATGGTGGGACAAGAGGCAGAACTGAACTGAGAAACCCCGGGGGAAAAAACAATTTATATACAACAACTAACATTGGTCAGATTTGGTTCAATTTCAGTGAAAGAACACTTGCATCATTTTATGGTTGGGGGTCACCCCATGAGGAACTGTATTAAAGGCTCAAGGCATTAGGAAGGTTGAGGACCACTGGTCTAGAAGGACACAGCTCAGTTTAGAACTGCACTGATTAATTATTGGGGAGGGAGGATCAGTGAAGTCATAAATCTATTACCCATTCATTTGTTACCTTTCTGCTGCTGTGTATCTGTTGTGCAGAGTGAGCTGCACAGCACAGAGCACAAGTGGGAAAGGTAAGTGTTTCCCTTTTTCTTTTTGCTTCCCTTTAACTTTTAAACAGCCATCAGCTTGTCCAAATCCCCAGATCATGCCAAATTGCGATTCGGCAGTTCCTACACGCTTGGCCATTTAAACGAATGAAGATTAGGATCTGATATGGCCAAGTTGTGCACAAATCCGGACTAATCTGGATAGTTCTCAGCTGAACTGAATCACTCATGCCGAGTGATGGGCAGGGAGAGCTGTGGTTGGGGATCCCTGGGTCCCCCGCTAACGGGTTGTAAACCAATTAAAAAACCCAGTTTCAAATTGCCACTGTGCCATGGAGGTTTGCTGGGTGATTCTTAGGCCTGTCTTATTCTCGGCCTAGCCAACCTTGCAAGGACGTTGTGAGGATTACATGGAGAAGAATGTAATGTTGGAGTCCCTGTCGGGGATAAAAATGGGGTGTAAATGAAATATTTAAAAAACGAAGTAAGTAAAAAATCAACACATTCAGAACTCTGGATAGACCTGACTATCTCATGATGTGGAATTTGCAAATGTACAGTAAAACATCACAACTGGTTTAGAGGTGACTTTATTAGTGTTTTAGGGCCTGCTTGTGGTCTGGAAAATTTAAAATGGCTTCATAGCACATGCTGGATTTTTTTTAAAGAAAAGATTCTGATTTTTTAATATATATATATATATACTTATTCTAAAAAGTACATATTTTCTTATTTTACAAAACATTAAACCAAATGGCATTCCTTATTTTAAAACTTGGAAATCTACAGCATTTCCTCGAAAGGTTTTTGATATAAAGCACACTTCTCAACATGCTCTGGAGCTAACAGGTATAAAGAGGGAAGCAGATCGTGTATAAGTATGCTTTGGAGCTACATTGAGAATAATTAATAGAATTTCTGTTTCCTTTCAAAAAAGAGGCTTTGAAGAAAATTTACAAGGAAAGCTTTTTAAAGTGGATTCGAAGTATATCTATATAAAACAATGCACAAGAATGGTGATAAATGGATCTCGATCAGAAAAGATGGAAATTGAAAAAGGAACCTGACAAGGCTGTTCAGTTTCACCCTTATAGTTTATTTTGGTTTTGGAAACCTTAGCCAATCAGGATAAGAAAGGATAAAAATGTCGCCAGAATTAGATAACAGTGAAAAGAAAAATAAATTGAAAAGTCATGCCAAATGGGGTTATATTGGTAACTCATCAATTCAATGAAATGTGTAAAGGATCAAATTTGTAGATTTGGATTATATTCCTAATATAAAATAAACACAAGACTACGTTAATGTCATTAAACATGAGAAAGGAAGAACGAATTGAGGAATAATTTATAAAATCTCTGTTCCTTTAAAAAAAATAGAGGTTTGGAAGAAAATTAACATTCTTGATAGACATACTTTAAAAAAAAAGAAAATATGAAGTGACATAAATTCTATGATATAAACCTGTTGAAAGAGAAATTCCTGACAAAGGGGATTTTAAAAGCTTACGCGTGGAAATTCTCATTGGTTTCCACAATACTACTTGGACTCGAGGGAGAAATAGATAGTTTAGTACTGGAACGAGGAAGAAATGGAATAGAAATCCAAACTAGAGGCCCTGGAGCAAAAATCCCGTTGCCAGACCCGGCTTAAAAAACTGCAGAGGAGCGTGTGTTTAAAACTGCAAATATTGTTTGTTAATTCCGAGGGAAGATCTCCCTCCACATCAGCCCATCTCCTCTGTTCTCATCCAGCCACTTCCCGCAGGGGAAGTTCGTGGTCACGCCGGTCGCCGAGTTCGTGATCTCGACACGTTCCACCAGCCATCCGGACGAGAGGCCCGTATTGTCGTGCTCTATCCGAACTTTCCTCAACTCCCCAAGTTCGAGGATCTCCAGGTAGAACCGGTTATCTTTCCCTCGCTCAAAGAGGTTGCGGTTCTTCTGCTTCAGGGACCGCTTTCCGGAGTCTCCGTTCGCTCCGAAGACAGTGATGAAAACGTTGGCGTCCGTCCCGGCTCCCTTTTCGAACCCCGTCACCACGATGACCTCGTATTTGACTGGCACCAGACTCCGAGCCTTGCTGGCAAAGCTCTCGAGCACCTTGGCACACTCGAAGACTTTGTAGTCGCCCCTCTTGCTGCGCAGTGGGATTTTTGCATTGCACTTGAAGAAATACCTGCCGGGGCAAAACAAAACGAACACCCAGGACCTTGGAGTTGGAAGGGAATTATAGGTTGATGGAGGCGGGAAGGAGGCATGGTGCAGCCCAACCTTGTCAGATCTTGGGTGCTAAGCAGGGGATGGGAGCCCACCAAGGAAGGGTGTGCAGAGGAAGGCAACCCTTGAAAGCCCCACCATAAGTCTAAGCTAAGTTGGGTCGGTACTTGGATGGGAGCTCCCCCTCACTGGAGGTCTTCAAGCAGCAATTGGACAGATCTTTCTCCTGGATGCTTGAGGCTGACCCTGCATTGAGCAGGGGGTGGGACTAGATGGCCTGGATGGCCCCTTCCCACTCTAGGATTCTAGGAGTCTAGTTCAGCAGTGGAATGGGCTGTCTAAGGAGGTGGTAGGTTTCCCCTCACTGGAGGTCTTCAAGCAGCAGCTGGACAGATCCTTCTCCTGGATGCTTCAGGCTGATCCTGCACTGAGCAGGGGGTGGGACTAGATGGCCTTCATGGCCCTTTCCCACTCTGGGATTCTAGGAGTCTAGTTCAGCAGTGGAATGGGCTGCCTAAGGAGGTGGAGAGCTCCCCCTCATTGGCCATTTTCAAGCAGCAGCTGGACAGATCCTTCTCCTGGATGCTTGAGGCTGATCCTGCACTGAGCAGGGGGTGGACTAGATGGCCTCTGTGACACCTTCCCACTCTAGGATTCTGTGAGTCTAGTTCAGCAGTGGAATGGGCTGCCTAAGGAGGTGGGGAGCTCCCCCCTCACTGGCGGTCTTGAGCAGGGGGCTGCATCTGCATGGCCCCTTCCGAACACAACTCTTTGAGTCTATGATTCTAAGAGGGGATGCCAGGGATGAAAACTGCACAAAAAGCAGGTGTTCTATTACTGAGCCACAGACTGTCCCTAATCTCTGCCATATGCAGAAACCCTGTACCCTCCCCCCCCCCAATGGCGACCAAGTGACTCAGACAATTAGCCCCCCACCCCTGCCATTCATACATTTCCCCACTGAGAGCCACTTACTGGTTGGAAAGTTCGGTCTCCGTGATAATAATCTCTTTCACGTGCCAGTAGACCTCCACTTTGGTGCTCGACTTTGATTTCTTCCCATCTTTGGGGCAGTGGCCAACGCAGATGGCCGCAATGTCGCTAACGTTCTTCGAAGAAAACTGGAATTCGTCTTTTGCTCCCCTGCAAGAACAGAGGAAGATCTGATGGGCCCCCCAGTTTTGTTCCATTGCTTCAGACCTACACGGCTACCTGCCTGAATCTTGCTTTAATGCAGGTGTTGCTAAACAAACGCTCTATTCCCACAAAAATATTTCTTGCATTTTCATTTTTAAAATGGATATAAGCCAAAATGTATAAGCCAAAACCTTCCAGAGTCCATTCCCACCTTTGTAACCTGGGCATAATTTTAGCAGCTTGCCATAGCGGTCGGTCAGAGCTGGCACTTAAACAGGAAACCACCAAGGAATACCAGGGTTGCTGCACAGAGGCAGGCAATGGCAAACCACCTCTGAACTAGGGTTGCGTGCTCCGATGCGGTTCGGCCACTTTGACAAAGTGGCCGAACCGTTCCGGAGCGCGCAACCCTACTCTGAACGACTCTTGCCTCAAAACCCTACAGCAGAGGTGGGCAAACTGCGGCCCTCCAGATATCCATGGACTACAATTCCCATGAGCCCCTGCCAGCAAATGCTGGCAGGAGCTCATGGGAATTGTAGTCCATGGACATCTGGAGGGCCGCAGTTTGTCCACCCCTGCCCTACGGTGTCACCATAAATTGGCTAATGCTTAGTGTTACTTTTTACCATGCCGTTAGTAGACTCGGCATTAGGACTGCTGAGACAAAATGTAGTGACGCATGTTCGGCCACGCAAGAAAACAACTCTCTACCACCAACCTTAAAAACCTCCTTTTTTTGGTGGAGTTCTCCAACAGGAACTCTTTGGAACGTCCCTTCTTCCCCTCAAGAATAATCCAGATGTTTTCCTTGGTTTCTGCGTCCTCCAGGTCAGCTGTCTCCGTCAGGACCTCGTACGCTTGGAAGGCAAAAGAGAAGACGCATTGAACAGCGAGAGATGTATCTATTTCACACCTTTTCATGCTGGTTTCCCTAAACCCGTTCAAAGCTGCTTAGAACCACAAAAACGATTGTTGGAATATTTTGCAAAAAAAACAAGAAAACAGTATGACCAAAAACACATACACACACACCCTAAAAGGTTGCGATAATCAGACTGAATCTTAGAATCATAGAATTGGAAGGGACCTCTTGGGTCATCTAGTCCAACCCCCTGCACTTTGCAGGACACTCACAACCCTCTCACTCAACCACTGTCACCTGCCTCCCCCTTGAACCTTCACAGAATCAGCCTCTCCGTCAGATGGCTCTCCAGCCTCTGTTTAAAAATCTCCAAAGATGGAGAGCCCACCACCACCTCCCGAGGAAGCCTGTTCCACCGAGAAACCGCTCTAACTGTCAGGAACTTCTTCCGGATGTTTAGACAGAATATCTTTTGCATTAATTTTGTCCCATAAAGACGTCGCGTGAGATGTATGTGAAAACATCAAACATGAAAACTCTGAGTTTTTTTTTATTTTAGTTTTTTAAATATTTCAGATTTAATGTCAAATTAAAGACCTCGACATGGTGAGATGGATAGATTTTGAAGTTTTGGAATCATCCAAAAGATAACAGAGATATTGCATTGCAACCTTGGAGCATTAAGCTTGCTGCCTGTGGCCGTACCACACAGCGTACGGCTATGTAGGGAAGGGCGCACCTCCTGGATGTTTTCATCTCATGTCTCCATGTCCTTTAAATTTTGCTGGTCCACAATTACTTCTCTCAATGGATTTCCGTTGCAATTTTCATTGCATGTCTTAAAGATTTCCCCTCATAAGATGTTTTCACATAAAAAAATACAAAACAGCCCCAAGCGGGATGGAATCTGTCTTATATTAGGTCCCAAAAGCAGACAAAACAGGGATGTTTTCAAGCCACAGTCAAGGGAAAAAAGAAGGAAGAAAGAAACATTGTTTTTATATGATTGATTTACTATTCTCAGGGTAGTGCACACCCTTCTCCCGCCTCACAACAACTCTATATGGTCGGCGAGGGTGAGGGAACGTGACTGCCGAAGCTGACTTTATGGCAGGGTGATGATCCGAACCTGGGCCTTCTGGAGCCTAGCCCAACCCCTCAACAATGACACCACTCTGGCCTTGGTGCCACAGCTATATCGATGGTTGGAGCAAAGTAGTGCTAATGTCTGGATTAGGGATTGGTTTGATAAACAAAATTGGACGGGGGGAGGGGGGGAATAAGCAATCAAGTTTGACTATTTATTTATTTATTTATTTAATTTATTCATATGGCGTGTGAAGCCGGGGGATGAAGAAGCCAGGAGATCTAAGGATGAAGAAGCCAGGAGATCTAGGGCTAATCCTGCGTTGAGTTTAGGGCTAATCCTGCGTTGAGCAGGGGGTTGGACTAGATGGCCTGTATGGCCCCTTCCAACTCTATGATTCTATGATTCTAGGATGGTCTGGCAGCCCTAAGGATTGTCATGACCCCTAGTGTTCCTTGGCGGAACTACCACCCAAATCCTTGGAGGTCTCCCATCCAAATACTAGCCTGGGTTGGCCCTGCTTAGCTTTGTCTGAGAGCTGCTATGATCTAGCAGGGCTAGGTGGGCCAGGGTTCAAAGCTACACTCAGCCCTAAACTCTCTCGAGAAAGGGACAAAAAGAAGGCGGACAGTCTGTCTTGTTGCTTTCCACAGGGTGAATGAGGTTCATGCAGTCTGCCGTAGTTTCAGATTCAAATCCCACTTCTGCCATGGGAGCTTGCAAGGGTAACCTTGGGCCATTGCTCCTCTCTGCCAAACCTACCTTACAGGGTTGTTGTGAGGGAGAGAGAAAACAATGGAATGAATGAGCTATATTCATAACCCAACGTTATTGAGGAGATTTGAGGCAGATTACACAGTGGAAAGGCAGGGAATGCATGAAGGGAATCCATTTTTTTGCATTCACCGAGATCTAGAAATTTAAGGAAATGACTCTCGAGATTGAGCTTTCAAAACGTAGAAGGGTGGCTTTGCCAATCCCCACGCCGCCTGCCAATCATGCCATACTGGTGCATACATACTGGTGCGCTCCTTCAGTTCCAGGATGTCGTTGTTGGCACAAGCCAGTTCTCGGATGGTCTGCCCGTCGTCCTCGTCCTTGGCCAGCCAGCGGTCACACTGGAAACGGAACGACTTGTCCATGAGGGAATCTTCGACCTCGACGTATTCCAGGTGCCAGCCAGGCCCGAATCCTGGGACGACAGGAAAGAGAAAGCACCGTGTTGCTCAGGGGGATGAGAAGCCATAGAGCACGTTGGATGCAGTTCAGATCTACTGGTGCCAGAGTAGATTCCGGAAACACGATAATCCAGTGACCGAAGGGGGAAACTTATTGAAATCCTTGTTCACAACCAGAGTGACAAATTAGGACATGGCTTTTTGGTCGGGTTGCCAGGAAATGTCTCAAATCGGCAGGAGGGTTGAGGGTAGGGACACAGGGCATGGGGGTGAGGGCACAGTGCCTGCTGGGCCAGTAAAACAGTAACCAACGAAAATCTCCTCGTAAAGAGGAGGCGGGCGTAGGTTTCGAATCGATTGGCTTAATTATTTAATTTTAAACATTTTAATTTTAGAATTATAAAACTGACATAAATATCTAATTTTGCCATGTATTGTGAGCTTTTCTGTAGGCCACCCTGTGCCTCCAGAGTAGGCCAGGGCATAAATCTGAACATTAAAAATAAATAAATAAAAACTCTAAGAATCACCGGTAAAACTAGAGAGTTCCATGATTCCTAGAGCTACCGTTTGTCATTCCTGGGATCTTTGCCAGACTTAACATGGCAGCTGTTGTGATTCTGCTTTAAAAAAAAAAAATTCACACCCTCCCCTCCACCGCTTAGAATGGTAGCAGCCAATGGGAATTGAAGCTGGGGGATGCCCCACCCCTTCCAGGGGGTTGGCAACCATCTATGTGGGCTTAACTATATGTTACAACTGTGCTTTCTCTGGGTCTGCATGTATACTTTAAAACAGACAGGTTTTGCAAGTTCAGTGCTCAGAATTCCATTCCCAGGCATGCAGGAGCCTAATTGGCCATGGGACCCTAGGGAGAGCTGTCGTGCTTTTTTTTTTTTTAAAAAAATCAATTTATTCAAAGACAATAGAGAGGAAGAAATTACATGATCTATAGAATATAAAAAGACACTACAAGTTTCATTATAAAAAGACACGACACCGCCTCCAAGCCTGAACATAGAAGGGGCCAGTTAATAAATCAAATAAATAATAAGAAGAAATAATAATAATTTACAGAGCTATGAATATTAAGCTGACATGTCGCAATGCATCTTATATATTTCTCTGGAATGCATGCTGTTCCCCCCTTCTGAGTTCATATTTCTATTGTTTCTTTCCATCCCCTTTTGTCAATCAATATAGTCCAGTACTGGACTCCATTAAAGTCTGATATTGATCTGTTTCAAATCAAAGATGTAAGTTTTAACATTCACCCATAGTCCATCTGGTTACTTAGCCATTCTGTAAGATCTAGTAAGGATTCTTCTTTCCATCTTGATGCATATACAATCCTGGTTGCTGTTATCATATATTTAACCAGTTCACTATACATTTGGAATCATAGTTAATCATACATTTAGGATCATGGCAAATCTAATATTCAATATCTTTTGCATTTCATCATAATCACAATCCATTATTTCCTTTCCCTCTAACAAGTCCACCACATATGATATAATGTTGCATTTTTCATTACATTTCCAGCATTTTCCATTAGGACTCTTGCTGAACTCTTTCCATCCTGAAAGGGCCCTTAGGGGTGGGTGGGAATAATTTCCCCCATGCTGGCCAGCTGGCCAGTGATGGAGAGGAGTTCCTGAAACCAGAGAACCCACAACCACACCAGCAAGTGTGACATTCCTAAGTAAGGTTCTTATATGATAGGGGAAAGTGGATCACCTCAAGAACATAAATAAGAGCAAGGGAGGTGCAATCACTATTTACTTACTTACTTACTTATTTATTTCACAATTTATACAAACTGCCTCGAGATGGTAACTATGATATAGTGTAAAACTCCATAAAACAATGATAAAACAATGAATTATCAGTAAAAACAGATTAAACATTGCGAAAAACCACACCTTAACACCGTTGCAGCAATCCTGGATTTTGGAAGTTCAGAGATAGCCTATTAGAGGAGGGCAGAGGGGGGGGGAAAGAGGGCAGAGGGGGCAGTAGGGAAGCCCAGGATTTGCTTATCAATGTTATGTAGCTGTATATCTATCAGTCTAGCTGGCCTCAGCCATAGGCCTGGTGGAAGAGCTCTGTCTTACAGGCCTTGTGGAACTCAGAGACCCTTTTGGAAAGGGTCCACATTGGCAGCTCCATCCCGCATCCTAGTGGCATTCGTGGGGACATGATTGAACACTTTCCAATCTCCACTGGATTTCTCAAACACAGGGCTTTCTCCATTCTCATTTTTTTCACGCATGCTGGATATATGCAGGACAAAAGGTAATGTAATATCGAATTGACCCCTAGAGGGAGCCAGACACATGCAGAATGGAGAATAACACAGAAGCAATGGGAATATACAACTGAGGAAAATGTGGGCAAGGCCATAGAAACAGCTGTAAAGAGGCAGAAATGAAGAGGAGGCAGAAGGGATTAATTAATTTAAGAAATGAATATGCACTCTTTTGACTATCTCATTGATGTTGTTTTGGAGTCAGATCCTAGGGGAGGATCTGTGGCTCAGCTGTAGAGCATCTGTCTGGCTTGCAAAAGGTCCCAGATTCAATGTGAAATAATTCCACCAGAGACCATGGAGAGCTGCTGCTAGTCTGACAAAGCCCACTGTGGTGGACCAGTGGCCTGAATCGATACCAAGCACCTTCAGCTGTTCGATGTTTACACATTCACAACAGTCCTTGCAGTGACAGAAGCCCTAAAATTATTCCTTGCTTCCTGCTTGTGCTAATCAATAGGAACTGTATCCCCCTGCCTTTATCTGCACACACAAGATATAGGGCAAGCTGTTTCTTCTGAAAAATGTGGAGCAAAAATCCCACAAATTCGCCATGGTAGATTCCTCTGCTCACTTATGCACATTTAAGGTTTTGTTAATGCTATGTGTCACTGCTGATTGCGTAAGCAGAACTGCATGAAGGCACCTTCCACGTGGGCTTTGATTCCAAAGCGGAACAATTTTTTTTAGTATCGGCACAATGTCAACCTCTAATCAACCACACTCCATGTTCTCCCCTGCTTTGCCCTGATATTTTATTTTTCAGATTTATAATAAAGGATTGATTAAATGAACAAAGTTTATAAGCATATCTTTAGCACAGCACAGAGTCAAAAGAAACTGGGTGAAACACAGTCCTTCAGTCCGCCTAAAACATATCTGCCCCAATATTTCTTGAAGGGGAAAACCGAAATGGTCCGAGCACATTTGAATGCCAGTGGATGGGAAGGGCACATTTTCAAACAACCTGGCCACATGAATGCCTTTTTTACATTGATCAGCCCATTCCAGACACCCGGGTGTAGTCTGCATGGGGCTTTTCACGGAGTGCCAGTTCGAATGAATCCCTCCTGTCTACACTGAATTCGATTTGCATTTTGATTTTGGGCACTTTAAATTTTTTCTCTGCACCATGTATGAATGATTCGTGGTGACCCTACCTTTCCTCTGCGATATCCTGGAGTGGATATAAGCCTCAATATTTGAAAAACCGCCATGAGTAAATGTGCAGCTCTCTGTTCTTTGCGAATTAACTCTGCCTGTGCCTCCAACGCTGTAGCAAATCAGTCTTCCCTGATTGGCCAGGGTGTCAGTTCAAAGTCTTCCTGGTTCCCAGTTGCAAGGCTTGTCTTAAAGTGACTGTGGTCCAGAAGCACTAGCCTCTCAGCAGATATTTGCCTCTTGTTTTTTCCCCCTCCTCTGCTGTCTCCAATCTTCTCTCCTCCCCCTCGTTCAAGAAAAGAAAGAAAGAGGCTCCTGCTGTGCTCCCCCCGCTTCTGAGCTTTCACAATCAAGTGCACAACACTTTCTGTTTCAATGGGGAGGGGAGGTAGAGGAAGACCCGAGTTCAAATCAATCTGAATTCAGCAGAATCCACAACAAAATAAACAAAGTAAGTGCAGATTCAGCCCAGATTCCCTGCAGAGGCCTTTTTATAAAAAGCCGGTAATTACTTTTGTGCTATAGCACAATAACGTTTAATCTGGCGGTAGGAAGAGAGCCAGTTTGGTGTAGTGGTTAAGCATGCAAAGGGAATGCAGCATCAGTTCAGTCCCCTGGTCACACTCCTATGAGGTGATCGGACACGGATTTCAGGGATGCTCTTAAGAAACAACAGTCTCAAAACGGCTTACAATCACCTTCCTCTCCCCTCCCCACAACAGACACCCTGTGAGGTAGATGGGTCTTAGAAAGCTCTGACAGATCTGTGAGAACAGCTCTAACAGGACTGTGACTAGCCCCAGATCATCCAGCTGGCTGCATGTGGAGGAGGAGCGGGGAATCAAACCCGGCTCGCCAGATGAGAAGCCGCCGCTCTTAACCACGACACCAAGCTGGCTTTTTAAATGTTATGTGTTATGATTTTAAATTGTATATGAATTCTATGTTGTAAGCCTCCCCAGGCCTGCTGTGCAGTGAGGGCTGGCCTAGATATCAAATAAATAAGCATCGTCAGAATAAATGCTATATCCGGCTGCCTTAAGACAAATTGTATAGACAGATTTTTCTGGTGACCTCATTAAGTCCGGCCACTTCTCCAAGGAAGCAATTGCAAACGAGATAACTGCAGGTCTCCTGTTGTTTCAAGCTCAACGCCTGTGCCGTTGTGCAGATCTGCAAATTCCTGATGATATTATAAACAGTAGTCTGCATTTAATTTCTGTGTTTTCGCTTGCTATCCAATGCTCTCAAAAGAACAGCTCCTGGGTGGGAGATCTCCCATGAACAGGTAACCGCACTTGTCTCTCTAGCCCAGCCTTTCTCAATCGAATCCCCGAAAACACTCTTTGGGTTTTGAGAAACCTCAGAAGTGGCGCAATCAGGAAGAATATGGTTGGGAAGCAGAGCTGTGGACACGCCCACCCGGGGCCCCTCCCCTTCCCACCCCCTCCAGGCCCAGCACTGGCCGTTTTGGGG
Organism: Paroedura picta; assembly: GCF_049243985.1. NCBI lineage: Eukaryota > Metazoa > Chordata > Lepidosauria > Squamata > Gekkonidae > Paroedura > Paroedura picta. The sequence goes on from NC_135375.1 coordinate 11,712,895, forward strand.
TAGGTTGACAGCCCCATATATGCTCATATCACCCAATAAATGTTTACCTCCCATCATATTGCATGCACAGTTACACCAGTTCCAGGGAAAACAGAGAAATGATGAACGGTAAGTTCTAGGAATCACTGGAAATTCTATGGCCTTATAATAGAGTTTCGGGCAATTCCTAGCATTACCACATGCCATTTTTTGTGTTTTTTTCCCCCTGAAAGAATTTTTATACTTATATAAGACTTGTATTGCATTTGTTATGTTGTGTTTGTTCCGTAGGGCCTGCAAGACGGAACTCTTCTGACAGGCTTACGGTTGAGGCCAGTTCAGACCAATAAATATACAAATAAGAAGGGCCTCACCCATGGCAACCCCAAAAGCTCACTGACAATCCCACACCGAAGACCCATCTGGAGAGATCACCAATGGTGCAGCAGTTTAATGGCTAATCTATTTTCAGCGGATTAATGGTTCCTCTATTTGAACTGCTTGAATGTTTTACTTGTCACCGTATTTTAACAGTGTTGTGAGCCACCCCGAGATGGCTGTGCCGATAGTGATGGTCTAGCAATTTAATTGTAAATAAGAATGAAATAAACAAATAGGTATAATAATTCTATTGCATTAGCTACTGTGTGTTAATTGCATTGACCTCTGATGAAAATCGTAGAGATCAAAATGCGTTAGATCCAAGTTTTCTGGACTCACGGTGTACAAGTTTGAAATGTGTGTTTCCTACAGGGAAAAGAAGTGTCCCCTTTTATGGTTTTTAGAATATTTTTGATTAGTTTAAGTAGTGAATTTCCTGCATATTGCAGGGGGTTGGACTAGATGACCCTGGAGGTACCTTCCAACTCTATGATTATAATTACCGAACCTGTTCAATACTGTATGTATGTATGTATGTATGTATGTATGTATGTATGTATGTATGTATGTTTGTTTGTTTGTTTGTTTGTTTGTTTATTCCCAACTCTTTGTTTGTTTGTTTGTTTGTTTCCAACTCTATGATTATAATTACCGAACCTGTTCAATACTTAAATATATATATATATATATTTGTTTGTTTATTTATTTGTTTTTTGTTTTATTTGTTTATTTATTTGTTTATTTGCTTGCTTGCTTATTTATTTATTTATTTATTTATTTATTTATTTTCTGTCCCTCCATTCCCACATCTCTAGGCATTTCCCAATCTGTAGCTGGCAACCCTAGACGGAAGGCACTAGCTTAAGCATTGCTTTTTAAAAATCCTGTGAGTAGTAAACCCTTTGTAAATTTGCCTGGCAGGGTCACAACTCAGTGGAAGAGCCTCTACTTTGCATGCAGAAGGTCTCCGCTCTGCCTAAGACCCTGGAGAACTGCCGGTCGGAGTAGATCCTACCGACATCGATGGACTGAGGACCTGACTCAGAATAAAGCAGCTCTCTCACTCTCGGCGTTCCTCTTGCCAAATTTAATTGCTCTGAGAATGACTCCCTCAAGAAACGACAGCCAGAGTTTCTGGGGAAACAGATCGATGCGCGCGGGGAGAGGAAGCCGGTGCACTGGAAGCCGATTTCCTGATATCTGGCAGGGAGCCCACGCCTCGCCGCGTCAAACTGGTAATTGGACTGACAACTGTCAGCACACGGAGAACGGAGCTGTCACGGATCCTCAGAAAGGCGGACCAGCTAGCAGGCATCAATAGATGGGGGTGCGTCCATGCGCGCTATCGATTGCCTCACTGATCAAGCGCCGCACAAAGATCATTCCGACAGAAACAGGGGCATTAGGAGAATTACAGACAGGAGTTAAATATTACGTTTGGACAGGCCAGTCGACAGAAGGTGTCTGGCGAAGTGTTCATGGGCATGAAACGTATAGCCAGAATTAAACTTTGCTGGTCATAGAATCATAGAGTTAGAAAGGGCCAACCCCCTGCACTATGCAGGACACTCACAACCGTCTCGCTCCTCCACTGTCACCTGCCATCCCCTTGAGCCTTCACAGAATCAGCCTCTCCGTCAGATGGGTATCCAGCGTCTGCTTAAAAATCTCCAAAGATGGAGAACCCACCACCTCCCGAGGAAGCCTGTTCCACTGAGGAACCGCTCTGACTGTCAGGAACTTCTTCCGGAGATTTAGATGGAATTTCTTTTGAATTAATTTCATCCCAGTGGTTCTGGTCCGTCCCTCCGAGGCAAGAGAGAACAAGTCTGCCCCATCCTCTATATGGCAGCCTTTTAATTACTTCATGGCTATCTTCATGAATAGCCATGAAGATTCAGAACCCCCCCCCCTCAGTTTTCTCCTCTACAGGTCTTAAAAGTGACTTGGGGCTCAAAGTGCCATAGCTCTTAATCTCCCATTCAGTACAGAATAAAGAGTTGTAGAGGAGCCCCTCGATCTTCCGTGGCTTCGGAAGTGGCAGGAAATAAATCAAATATTAATAAACCAAGTAATAATAAATCAAATCAAAATAATACAGTGGATGTGGGTGTCCTGCATGGTGCAGGGGGTTGGACTAGATGACCCAGGAGGTCCCTTCCAACCCTACTATTCTATGATTCTATGATTCTAGGTAGCACTCTTTACATTAACTTCTAGAGAACTATCAGCATTCTCGGCACTGTGATATCATTTAGGATGCTTTGGGCTGATCCTGTGTTGAGCAGGGGGTTGGACTAGATGGCCTATAATTCTATGAGAGGTGGGATGCACATTTATAAATGAATGAATGAATGAATGAATGAATGAATGAATGAATGAATGAATGAATGAATGAACGCAAGCAAGCAAGCAAGCAAGCAAGCAAGCAAGCAAGCAAGGAAGCAAGGAAGCAAGGAAGCAAGGAAGGAAGGAAGAAAGAAAGAAAGAAAGAAAGAAAGAAAGAAAGAAAGAAAGAAAGAAAGAAAGAAAGAAAGAAAGAAAAGTTAATAGCAGAACCTTGAACTGTATCTGGGCTGCAACTGGCAACATTAAGGGTCATACAGTTTCAGGGGTGGAATCAGTGCTGGCTTAGGGTTCCTTTGCAAACACCTGAGAACCTGGCCTCATCGGAAGGATCTGTCAAGACAGGGCTTGAGGTTGGGTTGACCTCTTCTTCCAAGAAGAGCTCATCCTCGCATGCTACGAAAGGTCAAATATTATCTCCTCTGACTTGCTGCAGTTCTCCAGGGTCTCAAACGCTGCTGATCGCCAGAGGCTTTTAACGTGAGATGCCAGGGGACATTCAAAGAAGTCACCCTGTGACTGCATGAGGGCCCGTCCCCAATTGACTGATTTGCCATGCAGTGTTTTTGGGTTTTGACTCATCCGAGAGCGCACAGAAAAACAAACTTGCACAGGAAAATCTCGGCGCTGTGTAGCCCCGGGCACTCAGACGGTCCCCGAGTATCTGACTACCTTTGTTGTCGTGCCAGACGCGCACCTTGCAGAGGTCTCCAAGACTGAGGAGATCGGAGTAATAGAAGACGTCCATCTGGTCCCTCTCAAACTTGTTGGATTGATTGGACTTCTTCAGAGCCAGAGTCCCCGTGTCTCCGCTCTCTCCGAAGATGATTATAAACACATTGGCATCTGTTCCAGCGCCTGCAGGGAGAAAATCAAAAGGTGGAGCGCCGTCAGACATTCAGATCAGGCGAAGAAGGAACATAAACTCAGAGCAGTTTGCGTGGCCCTTGACCAATCCGGTTTTGGAAGGGTGACCTCAGGGCAGACATAATGTCTGGCTACAGGTTTCTTGGGGGGGGCAGGAAGGTGGACGGGTCTAAAGCAGGGGTAGTCGAACTGCGGCCCTCCAGATGTCCATGGACTACAATTCCCATGAGCCCCTGCCAGCGGATGCTGGAGATCTGGAGGGCCGCAGTTTGACTACCCCTGGCCTGAAGCAATCAAATGGGCATCAACCACCACTTGTACTGTGGGTCATCCTCAGATGCATGCAGTGGTATCAGAATCAGAATGTATTTAATACTGCATTTAGCCAGAACAGAATATATAGGCATAATAATTATTAATAAAATAAAAACATTAAAAAAGTATAAAACCAGTGTAAATACACTGAAGTTCGTTTTAAGTATTGGAAGTATTCTGTGACAATTTTTCTTTTCTTTCTTTTCTTTTTTTTTTCAGGCCACCAAAGTGCAGGTATTTATGGTGTCGGTGAAGAAATAGTTTTTTTGAGGTAAAAGAAGAAGAGTTGGTTTTTATATGCCACTTTTCTCTACCTGAAGGAGGCTCAAAGCGGCTTACATTCGCCTTCCCTTTCCTCTCCCCACAACAGACACCCTGTGAGGTGGGTAAGGCTGAGAGAGCCCTGATATTACTGAAGAAGAAGAGTTGGTTCTTATATGCTGCTTTTCCCTACCCGAAGGAGGCTCAAAGCGGCTTACATTCGCCTTCCCTTTCCTCTCCCCACAACAGACACCCTGTGAGGTGGGTAAGGCTGAGAGAGCCCTGATATTACTGAAGAAGAAGAGTTGGTTCTTATATGCCACTTTTCTCTACCCGAAGGAGTCTCAAAGCGGCTTACAGTCACCTTCCCTTTCCTCTCCCCACAACAGACACCCTGTGAGGGAGGGGAGGCTGAGAGAGCCCTGATATCAGTGCTCGGTCACAACAGCTCTCTCAGGGCTGTGACTAGCCCAAAGTCACCCAGCCAGCTGCATGTGGGAGAGCATGGAATCAAACCCGGTTTACCAGATTAGAAGCCCCCGCTCTTAAACACCACACCCCACATGTCTCCCAAAGAGATTACAACCTGGGCTCATTCTGCACATGTTGAATAATGGGCTTTCGATATGCTTTTGCAGATGGATTTTCCTGCAGGAACCAGGAAAATCTGCTTCTATAGTGCATCGAAAGTGCATTATTCAACATGTCTGGGATCATCTCTGTGGAACAAATCCTGTGTGGAATCTCACAGTGTCATTACTCCCGTACAGATTGGGCCACTGTCTCTTTGTGAAGAAGCTTGTCCTTCTAGCTGCTTCCAAACCCAAATACTTCTCAGTAAAAGGCGGCGGGTGCCACATCAACAGAGTGCAAGCAAGCGTGCCTTACGCATTATCTAATCTATTTTCCCCCCTCCTCCAAATAGCTGTCTTAGCTCATTACAAGACAGAATGCTCCATCATTAGATTCTATCGCCCTTCATTTCCCGGTCAACAGTTGATGGATTTGCTGGCGTGGTCGTCTGCAGCCCTGCAGCTATGAGCCGGAGTTCAGATCTGGAAGAACTCTTGTTTTGCGCGAGAACAACAGTTCTGCTCAAAGACTCAAATGGGTCGCCGTGTTGGTCTGAAGTAGCACAATAGAATCAGAGTCCAGTAGCAGCTTTAAGACCAACGAAGATTTATTCAGGGCATGAGCTTTCGAGTGCAAGCACTCTTTGTCAGACTAAGAACTCCTTACATCAGTGGTCCCCAACCCGCGGGCCACGGCCCGCCTTGGCACCGGGCCGCGGCTCCCTCTCCCCGCCCCCCCCCCCCCGCAGTAAAAAACTTCCCAGGCCTGGGAAGCTTCTTACTGCGGGAGGGGGGGAGAGGGAATCAGGGCCTCGCATGCGCAAATGCGCCATGCACGGCTGAAATCGTGCATGCGTGGCACTTCCGCGCATGCGCGCACGTGCGAAAGTGCCACGCATGCACTATTTCGGCCGCGCATGGCGCATGTGCAGCGTGCACGGGCGGGCAGTTGCCCTGCCGGTCCCCAGCTTCAAAAAGGTTGGGGACCACTGCCTTACATGACCGTAGGAATATATAGCAAAAATTAATTCTGTTACATTAGTAGACTGTGTCACACATCCAAAGACAGCCAATTATCATTCTTTGCCAGAACAGCCAATCAATCCCCTTGAAATTCGGTTGTTGTTCACACAAATGTGGGAGAAATAAAACTGTCTGTGAAAGTGATCAAAGGCTATCACATCACCGTATGTAGCTTGCCCGATCAGTTCTGCTCAAAGGGGAAGCATGTTTCCTTGGGCCTGTTTGCATATCTCTTTGTGGAGGGCTTTCCTGTTCCAAGTAGAGGGGAAGAGAAGATTTCAGGATCTTATTGAAGTGAACGTTAGGATTTCTGAAACGATCAGTGGGTGAAATTCACAACCTTCCTTATTCACAGCAGCTTTAAAAATGCTGAAATCTTTTAAAAAAGAAACACCAAAAGAACATGAAAGCTCAGATGGCCTGTTGAAGGGTTTGTGACTTCTTTGAGCAGAACTGTTGTTCTCTTCTGTGAAGGAAAGGACTTGTAACCCCTGTCCCCTCATGTTCTTGGAGGAGGAATAGTTGATTTAATACCCTACTTTTCACGACCAAAAGCATCGCAATGCGGCTTACAAATGTCTTCTCTTCTTCTCTCCACAACAGACACCCTGTGAGGTAGGTGAGGCTGAGAGAGCTCTGATAGAACTGCTCTGTGAGAACAGCTCTAACAGGATTGTATCTGGCCCCAGGTCACCCAGCTGGCTGCATGTGGAGGAGGGGGGAATCCAACCCCCTCCTTGTGGATTGTAAACTAAACATGAGCAGGCAGTGTGATGCAGCGGTAAAAAAGGCGAATGCCATTTTGGGCTGTATCAACAGGGGCATCACATCAAAATCACAAGATGTCATAGTCCCATTGTATACGGCACTGGTCAGACCACACCTAGAGTACTGTGTGCAGTTCTGGAGGCCTCACTTCAAGAAGGACGTAGATAAAATTGAAAGGTTACAGAGGAGAGCGACGAAGATGATCGGGTCAAGGGACCAAGCCCTATGAAGATAGGTTGAGGGACTTGGGAATGTTCAGCCTGGAGAAAAGGTGGTTGAGAGGGGACATGATAGCCCTCTTTAAGTATTTGAAAGGTTGTCACTTGAGGAGGGCAGGATGCTGTTTCTGTTGGCTGCAGAGGAGAGGACACGCAGTAATGGGTTTAAACTTCAAGTACAACGATATAGGCTAGATATCAGGAAAAAATTTAGTTCAGCAGTGGAATAGGCTGCCTAAGGAGGTGGTGAGCTCCCCCTCACTGGCAGTCTTCAAGCAAAGGTTGGATACACACTTTTCTTGGATGCTTTAGGATGCTTAGGGCTGATCCTGCGTTGAGCAGGGGGTTGGACTAGATGGCCTGTATGGCCCCTTCCAACTCTATGATTCTATGATTCTATGATAACCTGGCTCGCCAGATTAGAGACTGGAAAATAAACACCACAGCCATCTCAAGATTCCACTCAGCAATAGCACCCTAAAACCAAACTGCAGAGCAACAGCTAATTTGAAAATATGTCCCACAAGATGGGTTTTTGCACCCAGCTCTTTGGGACTGCTGCTTTCCTCTTGTCCCAAAAACATCGTGTTTGCCCTCTAGGAAAAGTTGAAGGCAGCCGGAAAAGAGGAAGAGCCAAACTGAGATGTCTCTCTAGAGCAGGGGTAGTCAAACTGCGGCCTTCCAGATGTCCATGGACTACAATTCCCATGAGCCCCTGCCAGCGTTCGATGGCAGGGGCTCATGGGAATTGTAGTCCATGGACATCTGGAGGGCCACAGTTTGACTACCCCTGCTCTAGAGGAAGCCATGGGGCTTCCTTTGCAAAACATTTCGGAGGGTGTCAATTCATCCGGCCGCCATAAGTAAGAAGCCGCTTAATGGCTCTTCATGCGCAAACACATTCAAATATTAAATGCGTCCTGCTTCCACATTTGGAAAGAGATTTGTCTTGGAGCATATATTGTCTTGGAGCATACTTGGAGCATCTGTGCATATAGTGCGAGGACCAGTGGGGGATCAGGAAAATGAGGCAGGGAGGGAAAGCAGAAGGTAGCAGTGATCGTGTCTCCGACAGACACAGAGAAGTATGCGAGATGCACAGGCACAAAGATGAAGAGCTCTGCTTTCAACCCCCAACAGCGTAATTGTGGGCAGGGGCCCAAATGGTTAAGGCAGCTGCCACGGAAATCTCATCCGAAAGCAAAATCTAAGGCACGTTGGGAGTTCCATCCAGCCAAAACCCAAGGAACGGAGAAGGAAGCCAATGGGAACTTAGAGAAGAATAATGACTTTTCTCTAAGGGGGTTGAATCATAGATACACCCCTAGGCTGATTCCGATTTCCAACTAAAGTGCAAGTCTAAGCAAATTTGGAGGTTTCTCTGCAGGCCAGGCTTGATGAGGTCTCCGTTGGCATGTTGCTTTTCTCTTTTGAAAAAACTTTAATCGGACAGAAACGAAGGCTTCGCCTCCACTGGCAGAGGAAACCTGAGCCAGATTCTTCTAGAAGGGGGAACAACTAGTCCGAACGTACCTTTTGTGTCACTGGTTTTCACCTGGACGGTGTAGGTGGTAAACTGCATCATCTGCTCCTCGTTAATCACCGCTGGCATCTCCCACTCCAAGGTACGGTTCTCCCCCAGCTCCGTGGACAGCCATTCGCTGTACGAGAACGTGGTCACCTCTTGGGTCGTCAGGTTTTTCATGACGATCTAGGAAGAATCAATTGCACAAGATGGAAGGCCAGCCCTCTGAAGTGTTGGGGAAACTCATGTTTGAGAGCCAGCTTGGAAGAGTGGTGGACTCTGATCTGGAGAGCCGGGTTTGATTCCCCGCTCCCCCGCATGCAGTCCTGTGACCCTGGGCTTGTCACAGTCCTGTTAGAGCCGTTCTCACAAAGCAAGCCTGTCAGAGCTCACTCCGCCTCACCTCCCTCACAGAGTATCTGTTGTGGGGAGAGGAAGGTGATTGTAAGCTGCTTTGAGACTCCTTTGGGTAGAGAAAAGCGGCATATAAGAGCCAACTCTTCTTCTTCTTCAGTAATCTCAGGGCTCTCTCAGCCTCACCTCCCTCACAGGGTGTCTGTTGTGGGGAGAGGAAAGGGAAGGCAACTGTAAGCCACTTTGAGACTCCTTTGGGTAGAGAAAAGTGGCATATAAGAAACAACTCTTCTCCTTCAGTAATCTCAGGGCTCTCTCAGCCTCACCCACCTCACAGGGTGTCTGTTGTGGGGAGAGGAAGGTGATTGTAAGCCGCTTTGAGCCTCCTTCGGATAGAGAAAAACGGCATATAAGAGCCAACTCTTCTTCTTCAGTAATATCAGGGCTCTCTCAGCCTCACCTCTCTCACAGCTTTCACTGTTGAAAGTTCATCCCACCCAAACTTTGTGGGTCTTTTAAGATGCTCCTGGTTTCAAATCCAGTTGATCCATTGCAGACCAGCACAGCTTCCCACTGAGACTAAAACAAAATAGAAAATGGGCTGTCTTATGACTCTTGGAGGAGCAAAAGCAAGTGAGTCGTTTTGTTCGTGTAAATAATAAGACAGGAGGGAAGGCGACATAGTATAGTGCAGTCTTGGAAGATCGTGGAAGCTAAGCAAGATGGGTACTTTGAATCATAGAATCATAGAGTTGGAAGGGACCTTCTGGGTCATCTAGTCTAATCCCCTGCACTTTACAGGACACTCATATCTCAATCACTCATCCACTGTCACCTCCACCCCCTTGAGCCTTCACAGAATCAGCCTCTCTGTCAGATGGCTCTCCAGCCTCTGTTTAAAAATCTCCAATGATGGAGAACCCACCACCTCCCGAGGAAGCCTGTTCCACTGAGGAACCGCTCTGACTGTCAGGAACTTCTTCGAGATGTTGAGACAGAATTTAGAATCATAGAATCATGGAAGGGACCTCCTGGGTCACCTAGTCCAACCCCCCTGCACTATGCAAGACCCTCACCACCCTATCGCTCATCTACCATAACCTGCCACCCCCTTGAGCCTTCACAGAATCAGCCTCTCCGTCAGATGGCTATTCAGCCTCTGTTTAAAAGTTTCCAAAGATGGAAAACCCACCGCCTCCCGAGGAAGCCTGTTCCACTGAGAAACCGCTCTGTCAGGAACTTCTTCCGGATGTTTGGACAGAATTTCTTTTGAATTAATTTCATCCCATTGGTTCTGGTCCGTCCCTCTGGGGCAAGAGAGAACAACTCTGCTCCATCCTCTACATGGCAGCCTTTTAAATACTTGAAAATTGTTATCAGATCCCTTCTCCAGGCTAAACAGACCAGGCTCCCCCAACCTTTCTTCACACGACTTGGTCTCCAAACCCCTCACCATCTTTGTTGCCCTCCTCTGGACATGTTCCAGTTTGTCAACATCCCTCTTCAACTGGGGTGCCCAAAACTGAACACCACATAAGACTCTGCAGAGGACAGCAATGGCCAACAACCTCTGCTGTTTCTCTTACTTAGAAATCTCATAATGGGCTCACCATACATTGGATGAAACTTGACTGTACTTAAAACACACACACAAATGCTAACATGGGGTATGTTTTGTCCACTTAAACTCCTAAAGGAGTTGTAATATATACTCTACTGTCAAACCATAGAGATTTGGGGGGATTCCTAGGGAGTCGTGATGTCACTTCCTGCTACAACTGGCTCTCAGTTTGCAGAACCTGAACAAATGCTATTAACCAAAGGACGTTTTGGAGGTCATTAATTCATGGAGTAGCCATACATCAGAAGCAACTTTATGGCATAACACATGCCTTCCGACAGAGGAAAAGAGCTTCATGAGAGCCAGCCCTCTAGTCTCCCTCCGTAATTGTGCTGGAGCAGGAAGACTCAGCGTCTTGCGTGGGAGGAGCGGTAGCAACAAACGGTTAATTGCCAAGCTGATGGCTTAATTTGCCTCTCATCTTGTCTATTTAGTGCTGACAGTGAGCCATCTGTCTGTCATGCCAGCTCCACCTTCACCAGTCCGCCCGCACGTCTCCTGCAGTTCGCTGATAGAAATGGGGTTGAACTTGGATGGGCTTTGTTCCCCGCTAGAAACCTATTGAGTTGAATCACAGAGCCCATTACATCTTGATAACCTGGGGGGTGGATGAGTTCCCTACATGGTTTGCAAGCTTGTGTTTTCCTGTGCAGGGGGAGGGGGGAATCTTCGCCAAGGCGAGTCAAATGATGCTGCAGCAGCAAATGTGAAATTCCAAGATCTGGAATCAAACGAATTCACGAAAATTCGTACGACCTTTCTGCTTTGAGTGTTTCATAATGGCTTTGGGGGATATTTGAATCTGCCTCTGATAGTGTGGCAGAGAGAACGCAGCACCAGGCTACAGAAAGAATAAAACTGTTTAATTCAGAAAAGAAACAACCATGCATAGAAAGAGAGAGGATCTAGCTAGCTGCAATCATCCTTCTGTTGAACTGCTGTTCTGGAGGCAAGCAGGGAGGAAGTGTGCTCAAGAAGCAGGAAGTTGCCTGTTGAAAAGGTAATTTGAAAATTAGTATTGTTGTTATTATATTTAGTTTCGTTCCTGTCCTATTCATTTAATTTAGTTCCTGTCCTATCTATGCTAAATATACATCTCCTCTGATGCCCCCTGCAGGATACCCTTTATATTCTGTTCAATCATGCATGCTGCAGATCTTGCATATTCCAACAGTTGGGCAGGGAGAGGCCTTGGAAGAGCTTCTCTCTCTCTCTCTCTCTCTCTCTCTCTCTCTCTCTCTCTCTCTCTCTCTCTCTCTCTCTCTCTCTCTGAAGTCCAATTAGCAACAACGCTGGATCAGGTAAGCACAGATGGCTGATGGTTGTCTCTCTGGTTTGAACCCTGGGCCTGTTCAGAGACCTTATCTAGCTTTCGGAGTTTATAAAAAGGCAACAGTGGCTGCATGGACTGTCAGATAAATTGCAGCACCAAGGAGCAGGTCCTATCACATCTGTAGTTGTCTAACTAGGAATTCCTTAGCCTCATGGGATGGACTAGTTTTAGAGGGGTGGACTAAGGACCTTAAGTGGAGCATAATGCTATGGAGTCCCTCCTCCAAAGCAGCCATTTTCTCCAGAAGAACTGATCTCTGTCACCTGAAGATGAGCTATAATTCAAGGGGATCCCCCAGACCCACCTGACATTCCTATATAGGGAAGAGCCACAGCTCAGCAAAAGATGTTCTGCTGTACATGCAGAAGGTCCCAGGTTCAATCCCTGGCATCTCCCATGGAAAGGACCAGGCAGGAAGCGATGTGAAAGACCCCAGTGGCTCACCACTAGAGCATTTACTTGGCATGCAGAAGGTCCCAGGTTCAATCCCCGGCATCTCCAGTTGAAAGGACCAGGCAGGAGGTGATGGGAAAGACCCCAGTGGCTCACCACTAGAGCATCTGCTTGGCTTGCAGAAAGTCCCAGGTTCAATCCCCAGCATCTCCAGTTGAAAGGACCAGGCAGGAGGTGATGGGTAAGACTTCCTGAGACCCTGGAGAACCTCTGCCAGGCCAAGTAGACAATATCAACCTTGATGGACCATCCATTATAAGGCTGTGTCACATGAGTTCATCTCTGTTTCATGCAGCTAACCACAAAATGCTATGGTGAATTCTAAGGTGTCAAATCAGATGGACAGTGTAATCCTGAACAGTTATTCCCTTCTAGGCCCACCTCAACGGACTAAAATAGTGTTTTGGGTGGTATTCTAAGGCAGGGGTAGTCAACCTGTGCTCCCTCAGATGTCCATGGACTACAATTCCCATGAGACTCATGGGAATTGTAGTCCGTCGACATCTGGAGGACTACAGGTTGACTACCCATGTTCTAAGGAGCCAAAATATCCAAACCATGAGAAGAAATACAGAACAGCAAGCAAAGAAGAGCTATATTCTTTTAGTCAACGTTTTGCCACATGAAGAGTCTCAAAGTGGCTTACAATCTCCTCTCCCCACAACAGATACTCTGTGCGGTAGGTGGCACTGAGAGAGCTCTGAGAGAACTGTGACTGGCCCAAGGTCACCCAGCCAACTTCATGTGGAGCAGTGGGGAATCGAACCCAGTTCTCCAATTAGAGGCTGCCACTGCTAACCCCTGCACCAAGCTGGCTCTGCGTAGCCACCGGATTAAAAGTAATTTCTTTTTATACAGCTCCGGGATTTAATTGTATTTTAACAGGGAAGCATCCCAGAGCATGTCATTATCTGGCACACCAAAGGGCAGAAAGGAAGGGGGAAGATACATTTTCTAAATGGCTAAAAAAGGGATGGTGCCAATCAACCCCCCCTCATCGAAAAATGCCCTTTCAAGGATGCTATGCCTTCATAAGACCACCTACCCCCCCCCCCAAGTATGCAACATTCTCTCCCAAGATCCACAGTAGCGAATATTTTCCCTAAGAAACTTTCTTCACAAAAGACAGTTCTTAATGTATTGCAGGTGCGGTGGCAGAGAGCCAATGTTCTTTCCGAATAAAACCAAACAGCAGAGAGTCCGTTTGGGTAAAATTATAGGCTACACTCAGCTTTCCCTACGTTCTCCTGGCTCTCGAACGCTGCCAAGATAAGAAATGAGGGACTGGAGGAAATGTTATCACAATATGCGGTCTTGCAAAAAGAGAAAGAACCCTGCTCTTATGAGTCTCCCCCTGAACCCTCTGGCTGTAAAACAGTGAGGGAAAGGAAACCCGTGGGTGTGGGGCAAAAGATTTGGACTGGATGCAATTACAGGCATGACTCTTCAGAAAGACCATAAGCTTTCAACGATGCTTTTGAAAGACAATGAAACTTTTGAAGGACATTGAGAGAATGAGTGGGTTTCTGTATTCCACCCGGCTTGGTGGAATGAGCTCCCAAGAGATCTGTGGGCCCTGGCGGAACTATCTACGACTGCAGTTGGGGGAGATGTCCTCATCCCCGGATGATAAAACCAAAAAAGAACACAGAGCAATCTTGGAGCTATGGTTAAGAGCAGTGGCTTCTAATCTCTGAGCTGGGTTAGACTCCCCGCTCCTCCACATGCGGCCAGCTGAGTGACCTTGGGCCAGTCACAGCCCTGTTAGAGCAGTTCTCACACAGCTCCACAGGATGTCTGTTGTGTATGTGTGTGGGGGGGGTGAAGGCAATTGTAAGCCACTTTGAGACTCAGGTGGTGAAAAGTGGGAAAAGAACACCAATTCTTCTTCTTCTAAACAATCCAGGGAATGAATCACAGGTCAACTATAATACAAGTAAGTAACTCTGGATTCATAAATCTTTCTGGTCAGTCTGGCCTGGAAGAAATCCACTTCCTGACCCTCTCCAGATGGATAAGAAATCCCCAATTACAGAAACATAAAAACAAGGACATAAAACAAGATGGTGGATTAATGTCAAAGTTCATCCTCACAAGCAGCTGACCCAGTATGGGCTGGGAAGGCAGAGATGCAAAGCTAGAAATCAAAATATTTTTAATTTTGATAATAAAATGGGGGAGTTGAATTTGGTTCTTTGAAATGTGGACAATGAACTAGACAGGAAACCCATGGACATTTTTATTAGTTACTGAACCAGGTTGGTTAAGAGCGGTGCCTTCTAATCTGGTGAGCCAGGTTTGATTCCCCACTCCTGCACATGCAGCCATGGGTGACCTTGGGCTCGCCACAGTTCTATTAGAAGCTGTTCTTTCTGAGCAGTTCTCTCAGAGCTCTCTCTGTCCCTCATACCTCACAAGATCTCTGTTGCAGGGAGCGGAAGGGAAGGTGTTTGTCAGCCACTTTGAGACTCCTTTGGGCAGTAGGGTATAAAACAAACTCTTCTTCTTAAATCATTTTCATTTTATTGAGCCAGAAAATAAAGAGTTGCACAAATTACAGGTATGGAGAAAAATGGCCAAGGCCCAGGGTGCCCAAAAGGTAATGTTTTTTTTTAAATTAGTTTAAAAAACTACTAAAAGGGATTCTTAGCATATTTTGCCAATGCAAGGTTTCTTTGGGGGGGGGGGGGTTCAATTTGTTTGTTTTCCTACAATTCAGCAAAAAAAAAAAAGAGTCAACCGTTTTTTCCATACTGTTTATTGAGCAAGACGAAAAAGGTACAGGCATGAAAATGTCGGCCCTGAATTACTCTGAAGAGAAAGGCTAGAATCATCAAAGGGACTAGCATTGCTTAATCATAATACATCAAGTGAGAGTTTTAAACAGCAAATCAGGTTTCGGCTTTTTGTCTCACGGCTTTTAAGGATTATCGAAAAGCCCAAGTTACCCACCAAGAGATCTAACCCAGTCTTCTTTCGAGAGAAACTGGATTTGCTTGTCACAAGAGTGCATATTTATAGAGAAATATCAACCTTATCTTCTTCTATATTTGTTCTTTCATTATCAGGCAATTCTTATCTAGATGAGTAGTGCATAACTAAATAGGAGATAACCAATATAAATGCAAAAAAAAAAAATACCCAATCAGTATGTACACATGATTTACATGTGTTGTAGCTAGATAAGAAGGCCGATGTCAACTCTGAACACAGGTTTAAAAAAGGCAATTAATCTAGCTTTTCTGTAGTGGTTTCAATTAACTTTCCAAGATGAAACTAACACTAAGCAAACAAGATTTGTTGAAAAATGTTTGAACTCTCCGTTAGCGATATCATAAAAAAAGGTAAAGGTAAAGGTAAAGGTATCCCCTGTGCAAGCACCGGGTCATGTCTGACCCTTGGGGTGACGCCCTCCAGCGTTTTCATGGCAGACTCAATACGGGGTGGTTTGCCAGTGCTTTCCCCAGTCATTACCGTTTACCCCCCAGCAAGCTGGGTACTCATTTTACCGACCTTTTCTTTTACCGACCTCGGAAGGATGGAAGGCTGAGTCAACCTTGAGCCGGCTGCTGGGATCGAACTCCCAGCCTCATGGGCAAAGCTTTCAGATGGCTGCCTTACCACTCTGCACCACAAGAGGCTCTTATCATAGCTACAGGTATATAACCATCCTCTGAGTTCTGGCTCCTTTTCTTTTTTGGGAGAAAAAAAAAACAGAACCAAGTATCTAGACCTCAGAAATATGTGAGCAATATCCGACCTATCAGGCAGCAGAAGTTACTTAGAAGAACTTCCAGAATTCGGCGGGAAGATCAAATACTTGGAATAACATTTTGTTGTCCAAAACAGGCAGCTGGACGGGAAGGCTGAAGAACACCTTGAAAATTAGAGAACCGCCTTACCTGTTCAAGAAACCAGTCGGGACGATAGCCTTCTCCGTTCGTCCGAATCCTCATCTTTCTTAGCGGAGCGATGTCTGGAATCTCCATGATGAGAACATCTGTTTGGCCGACTTCAAACCTGCAGATACAGGACGTTGGCACAGATTTCTCAAGCTGATTTCTGCAAACTACAACAGCTTCTTTGATGAGGGGGGGTGGGCAGATCTTGGCAGGCTAAGCTGCTTAAAGGGTCAGCCCCCCCCCCCTCTGCCGTAACTGAATGCAGATTCAAGCACCCCTTGGAAGGTGCCCACAGGTGTACCTCATCACGGTAGCATCAGGTAGCATTCTCAAGGTGCTGTTCCGACAGCTCCAGAGTATACCTGGGCAAAGAGAATACTTTTGCCCTGGCATTCAGTCCTGACACAGGGTTTCTCCAAGGCCCGATTCCAAGATACCTGATGAAGGGAACTTTGACTCCAGAAAACTCATACCCCGAAAATCTTGTCACTAAAGTGCTACCTGGACTCAAATCTAGCTCATGTATTGCTGATCGACCAGGCAATCCTCTTGAAATTATCTACTTGGAGGATGTAGCTAAGGAAAGGGCTTTTTCCACCCAAAGGGATCAAGTAACAGGTGATATAAAAAACCTGGAGAGTTTTTGACAATAAGAGCAGACCAAATGTCTGAATAGAATTCGGAAATCCTAGAGTAAGAAAGGACGATGCAGGCCATCTAGTCCCACCCCCTGCTCAATGCAGGATCAGCCTCAAGCATCCAGGAGAAGGATCTGTCCAGCCGCTGCTTGAAGACGTCCAGGGAGGGAGAGCTCCCCACCTCCTGAGGCAGCCCCTTCCACTGCTGAACTAGACTCCTAGAATCCTAGAGTGGGAAGGGGCCATAAAGGCCATCTAGTCCCACCCCCTGCTCAATGCAGGATCAGCCTCAAGCATCCAGGAGAAGGATCTGTCCAGCCACTGCTTGAAGACAGCCAGGGAGGGAGAGCTCCCCACCTCCTGAGGCAGCCCATTCCACTGCTGAACTGGACTCCTAGAATCCTAGTGGGAAGTGTCCGTAGAGGCCATCTAGTCCCACCCCCTGCTCAGTGCAGGGTCAGCCTCAAGCATCCAGGAGAAGGATCTGTCCAGCCGCTGCTTGAAGATGGCCAGTGTGGGGGAGCTCCCCACCTCCTTAGGCAGCCCATTCCACTGCTGAACTAGACTCCTAGAATCCTAGAGTGGGAAGGGGCCATGCAGGCCATCTAGTCTCAGTGCAGGATCAGCCTCAAGCATCCAGGAGAAGGATCTGTCCAGCCGCTGCTTGAAGACGTCCAGGGAGGGAAAACTCCCCACCTCCTTAGGCAGCCCATTCCACTGTTGAACTAGACTCCTAGAATCCTAGAGTGGGAAGGGGCCATCCAGGCCATCCAGTCCCACCCCCTGCTCAGTGCAGGATCAGCCTGAAGCATCCAGGAGAAGGATCTGTCCAGCCGCTGCTTGAAGACATCCAGGGAGGGAAAACTCCCCACCTCCTTAGGCAGCCCATTCCACTGCTGAACTAGACTCCTAGAATCCTAGAGTGGGAAGGGGCCATGCAGGCCATCTAGTCCCACCCCCTGCTCAGTGCAGGATCAACCTCCAGCATCCAGGAGAAGGATCTGTCCAGCCGCTGCTTGAAGACGTCCAGGGAGGGAGAGCTCCCCACCTCCTTAGGCAGCCCATTCCACTGCTGAACTAGACTCCTAGAATCCTAGAGTGGGAAGTGTCCGTAGAGGCCATCTAGTCCCACCCCCTGCTCAGTGCAGGGTCAGCCTCAAGCATCCAGGATAAGGCTCTGTCCAGCCGCTGCTTGAAGACCGCCAGGGAGGGAAAGCTCCCCACCTCCTTAGGCAGCCCCTTCCACTGCTGAACCATTGTGACTGAGAAAATGTGGTGAGTTCTTCATCTTTGGAAAGTTTTAAACAGAAGCTAGATAGCCAGGTTGATTCTGGGAAGGTTCAAGGGGGTGTCAGGTGACAGTGGATGAGCAATAGGGATGTGAGTGTTCTGCATAGTGCAGGGGGTTGGACTAGATGACCCATGAGATCCCTTCCAACTCTATTATTCTAAGGAAGGCAGGGTGTAACTGAATCAAATAAAGACGTATGCCCACCACTACACTAGCCCAATGCACCAGTGCTTGAATGCCCAGACCATAAGGGTTAATCTGAGCTATTCGTCTGCTCCCACAACCTCAAATGTCACATTTGAAGGTTCCCACTAATAATCCTGTCGGATTCGTACCCACCTCGTTTCTCCAGCCGCCTGATTAAATTACACAGAGGCTATCACCCTAAGCCTGAGGAGATGGGCTGGACGGCTGCAGAGGTCTTTGATAGCTCCAATTTGTATGCGCGCAGGAGCATAAATCTGAATAAAAGACTAATAAGAGAACAGGGCTGAGGAGATGATCCACACGGCGGTTCCCTTGAGGAACTGAGTCATTTCTCAAGGGGATTTCACGGGGTGTTCGAGCTCTCATGTCCACTTATCAATATTTGCACCGCCCAGGGCGATCTGCGCTTAAGACTGATGTAAATTAAATTGTCTCATTATCTGTGACGGTTTAAACGGAAGGTCTCTTCCTAAACTGGGTAGCACCTGGCGTTATTATATATAGAAGGCTCTGAAGGCATTGGATACTGCCCTGAGCCAGCTCGCTGGGAGGGAGGTATCAAAATTAAATCAGATCAAAGGACAGCTGCATGCATGCATGGTTGATTTCTCACATGATCCTACGCTGGGATATTTCCAGACTTCTGGCTGTTCGGTCGTTACGATTTTGGTGAGGGGCTGTGGTTCAGAGGTTTGAAGCAGGGGTAGTCAACCTGTGGTCCTCCAGATGTTCATGGACTACGATTCCCATGAGCCCCTGCCAGCGTTTGCTGGCAGGGGCTCATGGGAATTGTAGGCCATGGACATCTGGAGGACCACAGGTTGACTACCCCTGCTTTAAAGAATGAGGTAGAACACAAGAGAAGCCATATTGGATCAGTTCAATAGCCCATCTGTGTCACATTAGGGGCATTCAGGAGGTGAATCAAATCAGAGAGGTAAGTACTCTCATTTTAACTTAACTGCAGGAGGGGAGCTGAGTTTCAGTGTTTGTGGATGTGATGAAGTGGCATCGGCCTGCTTTGGCCCTCTTTTCTGGCATTGGGACGTGGGGCAATGGTGTGGCATAAGCCTGCCCTGGCCTTGTTTCTCCGGGGTGAAGAAAAGCAAACTGGTAGCCAGCCCAGAGTGCAGGTCTGGTTCTGTTCATAAGTCATCTGAACATATTTCCATGCTGTCACTTCCTGTGCTGTGGGAGTGGCCTGTTGATGTCACATCTGGTGGGGGTGCCTGGGTGAGGTCACTTCTGGAGATGCATGACTTCCAGGGGGGTGGCAGGAAGGTATGGCCTGCTGACGTCACTTCCACGGTTTCTCGAAGCCTGAAGAATGTTTCAGGGGTTTCCTGTTCTGCACCGGAAAGCTCAGATGCAAAAGCACACTGAAAGTGCATTATCCCACATATGCAGAATGGGCCGAGGTTTCTAGACACTGCAATTGCAAGTTTAAGCTTTGAAGCGAGTTGCTATTAAAATCTAGTAAAACAGGCGTAGGAAACAGAGATGCGCTTTTGTGTAGGAGTGCGGAGAGTTAGGATGGAATCGCATAGCCCCTCACTATGAGTGGAAGAAGCTGAGCAGATAATGCAACAACAACAACAAAAATGATGAAAAACATGTCTCTTCTGCAAAATGCATTGTTGTTGTTGCTGTTGTTAGTTGCGAAGTTGTGTCCGACCCATTGCGACCCCATGGACAATGATCCTCCAGGCCTTCCTATCCTCTACCATTCTTCATAGTCCACTTAAGTTTGCACCTACTGCTTCAATGACTCCATACAGCCACCTCATTCTCTGTCGTCCCCTTCTTCTTTTGCCCTCAATCGCTTCCAGCATTAGGCTCTTCTCCCAGGAGTCCTTCCTTTTGGTGGCCAAAATATTTTGGCAAAATGCATAGAGACCATCAACTCCAGCTTTTCCTAGCGTTGCCGGGCAGCATGCGGGCCACAGCTAACCCTGCAGAGATTCATGGTCCTATCCAGATGTGGAGGCGGGCCCCTGTGAAGCAACCAGGTAGGCTGAGTAATCCTTACCTATCTCCATCTTTTTCCAGCTGCATCTCTTCGGTACACCCATTGCAGCCAAAGAGCATAATGAAAATACTGGCATCCGTACCAGCTCCCGGGAGATCTCCCGTCACAACGGTCACTTCGTAGAGAATCTGGGGGAAAGGGAAAGCACTTTAGAAAAACAAACCGAAAAAATTAGAAGAGGTAGCTTATGGGGCTGGTTCCCTCAAATCTGAAGTTAGAAGAATATCTAGTAAAAGTAAACAAGACAAATTTTGTATTGGAAATTGTGTGCTAGATTTTTCTTTTGCCTGAAACATTCAGAGTCGGGTCAGCTGGCCATAGGGTTTGATCTGAACTTTTGGCCTCAGAAGCTCTCAGGGCTCCATTGGTCAGACCCCATGTGGAGTTCTCCTTGCAGTTCAGGGGTTCTCGCTTTAAAAAGGATGTGGACAAAATGGAGATGGTTCAGAGGAGAGGATGAGGGTGCTCCAGGGCCAGGGGACCAAGCCCTTGGGGAAAGGCTGAAGGACTTGAGAATGGTCAGCCTGGAGAAGAGGTGGTGAAGAGACAAATTGACTCTCTTGAAGTATTCAAAGGTTGTCTCTTAGAGGAGGGCAGGGAAAGATTTCTGTTGGCAGCACAGGACAGGACCCACAGTAATGAGCTTAAACTACGTGGAGAATGATATCAGCTAGATATCAGAGGGGGAAACTTCAGTTAGAGTAGTTCAGCAGTGGAATAGGCTGCCTCAGGAGGTGGTGAACTCCCCCCTCACTGGCTGTATTCAAGCAGCGGCTGGACAGATCCTTCTCCTGGATGCTTGAGGCTGATCCTGCATTGAGCAGGGGGTGGGACTAGATGGCCTGCGTGGCCCCTTCCCACTCTAGGATTCTAGGAATCTAGTTCAGCAGTGGAAGGGGCTGCCTAAGGAGGTGGGGAGCTCCCCCTCACTGGCGGTCTCCAAGCAGCGGCTGGACAGATCCTTCTCCTGGATGCTTCAGGCTGATCCTGCATTGAGCAGGGGGTGGGACTAGATGGCCTGCGTGGCCCCTTCCCACTCTAGGATTCTAGGAGTCTAGTTCAGCAGTGGAATGGGCTGCCTAAGGAGGTGGGGAGCTCCCCCTCACTGGCGGTCTCCAAGCAGCGGCTGGACAGATCCTTCTCCTGGATGCTTCAGGCTGATCCTGCATTGAGCAGGGGGTGGGACTAGATGGCCTGCGTGGCCCCTTCCCACTCTAGGATTCTAGGAATCTAGTTCAGCAGTGGAAGGGGCTGCCTAAGGAGGTGGGGAGCTCCCCCTCACTGGCGGTCTCCAAGCAGCGGCTGGACAGATCCTTCTCCTGGATGCTTCAGGCTGATCCTGCATTGAGCAGGGGGTGGGACTAGATGGCCTGCGTGGCCCCTTCCCACTCTAGGATTCTAGGAATCTAGTTCAGCAGTGGAAGGGGCTGCCTAAGGCGGTGGGGAGCTCCCCCTCACTGGCGGTCTCCAAGCAGCGGCTGGACAGATCCTTCTCCTGGATGCTTCAGGCTGATCCTGCATTGAGCAGGGGGTGGGACTAGATGGCCTGCGTGGCCCCTTCCCACTCTAGGATTCTAGGAGTCTAGTTCAGCAGTGGAATGGGCTGCCTAAGGAGGTGGGGAGCTCCCCCTCACTGGCGGTCTCCAAGCAGCGGCTGGACAGATCCTTCTCCTGGATGCTTGAGGCTGATCCTGCACTGAGCAGGGGGTGGGACTAGCTGGCCTGTTTGGACCCTTCCCACTCTATTATTCTATTCAATTTTAACCATGTGCTCACCTCTCTGTCCCACAGGTACCCCAGCAGGCTGTAGTTACAGCAACCTTAATTTGAAGGTTTCATCACATATTTATTGGGCTACATAAACTTATCACCTGCCTCTGTCATTTAGACTCAAGACGTTATTACACAGAGTGACTCCATATAAATCAACAGGACGGGCCATTTCATGAACACGGCAACCTGATTAGGGTGGCAGATCTATCTGTCTGTCTGTCTGTCTGTCTGTCTGTCTGTCTGTCTGTCTGTCTGTCTGTCTATCTATCTGATATGTATACCACCCCTCTCTGATTCACCGTCTTGAGGCGTTAAACACCATAATCAAGATTATAATTCATTACAGTATAAAATCCATCAGTCAGTTTAAATTTTTTTAAATTACACTTAAAATAGCAGTCAGCACCACTATCAGCATCCGTCTTGCCAGCCCTGCAGTTGTTGACAAAGTGCATAAACACGACACACAATGCGAAATTACACAGTACACTCCTACCTAACTATATTTCTTTACCACATTCTTGTGTTCCCCATGCAGTCTCTGCCCTCATCACAGGCACAGAGGCATGCATGGGAATAACCAAAATTTAGCAGCTAGTCTATTTCATTTCCAAAAGATTCTGAGAAAGAACCCTCAGCCGCCATCTTTGTTTCAGGAGCCAGCTCAGAATGAAACCACAAGGTAACCTTCAGGCCAACGAATACGCAGTCGGCATCCAGGATGTTGTAGACGCGCGAGGTAAGTCCGTCGCCCATGTCTCTGGCCAGCCAGCATTTACAGACGAAGGTGTACATGACCCCTTTGGTGGGAACTATGATTGACATCTCATCCAGCAGCCATGAACTTTCAGGAGTTGCCCCATCGTGGCCCACCTGTGGGAGACAGACACGGAAAAAGATGCCACCAGTCAAACTAACCTGGACACTTTAGTGATTACAACAGTCTTTTTCAACCTCTTGACTGTGGAGGAGACCACAGTCAGAGTAGTTCAGCAGTGGAATAGGCTGCCTAAGGAGGTGGTGAGCTCACTGGCAGTCTTCAAACAAAGGTTGGATACACACTTTTCTTGGATGCTTTAGGATGCTTTGGGATGATCCTGCATTGAGCAGGGGGTTGGACTAGATGGCCTGTATGGCCCCTTCCAACTCTAGGATTCTATGATTCTATGATTCTATGAAATAAATTTCTCCAAACCCCTCGCCATCTTTGTTGCCCTCCTCTGGACACGCTCCAGTTTGTCCACATCCCTCTTCAACTGGGGTGCCCAAAACTGAACACAGGACTCCAAGTGAGGCTGAACAAGAGCAGAATATGAAGACATCTCTTAGCTTGTGGGTAGTGAGAAAAAATGAGGGGTAAATGAACATGAGGAATATTTGGAAAGGGAGTACCAATAACAGTTTAAAAGAGGGAGACTTTTTCCAGGAGAGCAGAGAACAATTTGTAGAATACTCTGAGAAGAATTACTGCAGCCCTATCCAGGACAAAATTTGCAGGAGTGACAGAGTGAAGAACATAGCCCAGCAGGGATCCTCACCCCCTTTCCTGAACTAACAGGACCCTGTTGAACTCCCCCAAGACAAGAATCCTCTCAGCCCGCACAGTTGGAACGGCCTTGGAAATGGCTCATGGTTTTTGTCTTCCCTCCCAGAATTGCTGCGCGTGTCCCTGTGTAATTACCTCAGGGATTAATCTGAGGCACCTTCTTATCAGCATCATTATGCATGGCAATCACCCCGAGGAAGGCTCCAAGTCGTTCAGTCCTAATGAATAACCTGTTCACTAAAACACTGGAAGGCCTGACGGTTGATCATCGTGTTCAAAAGGAAACGTTGCTCGTCGTTAGCGGAAGCGAAGAAACCCGTATTCGCTCTTTCGTTGCAAACAAAAAAGGACGTCCTAGCCGGGCCTTCATATTTTAATGCTTTTTTATTTTATTTTTTTGCAATAAACCACGCTGCCTGAGAAGACAGACAGCTTGTGGCTCTCCCGTCCCCACCCCACCCCCCAAACAATTGATCACTTTATCTAACTATTTCAGTCATCATTCCCATTAAGGATGTGATTAGCCTTGTAATGCCTGCGCAGCTGCAGAAAATTAGAGTGATTCGCTAGGGAGAATTCGGCGATCTGCTCTAAGGCTCAAAATCTTGAAGTGTAACAGGAATCAAGAGCGGAGCTTGGATGGCTGGAGGTATATTTCCTTCTTGCTCTCCCCCCCCTTTTTTTTTTCCTTTTTTGACATCGAGGCTAAATTTGTCACAGAAAGAATCTTTTTCCACCCATGTTGTGCTCGGTGCTGTACATGGCGTAGAAGCAGTACAGCTCCAGCTAACCGAAAGCCATAGCTACAGCATCTCCTTGGCATGCAGAATATGCTCGGGAATATGAACTCTACCTAGCTGACCAAAGTCACTAGTCCTCGGTGAGGAATTTGCCTCTCTCTATACTAGGCTTTTTCAACCAGGGTTTCGTGAAACCCTGGGGTTCCTTGACAGCCCTGGGAGAGAGAGAGAGAGGATAGAGGATAGAGCAGGGGTAGTCAACCTGTGATCCTCCAGATGTCCATGGACTACAATTCCCATGAGTCCATGAACATCTGGAGGACCACAGGTTGACTACCCCTGGGATAGAGGATGGATGGATGGATAGAGGGATAGAGATAGATAGAGATAATTTGTTAAACATCTATCAGGTGATATGACCATTTATGGTCATGTCAACCCTACCCTTCCCAAAATGGCCAATGATGGCCTGAAGGGGGTGGGAAGAGGAGGAGGGGAGGAGCCCCAGGTGGGCATGTACATGGCTTGCTTCCCGACCATGTTATGCATGACTGCAGCACTTCTGTCTTAAAAGTTCATGGACGTTTGTGATAGCAGACCTGTCACAAACTTCGGTTCGTGAACCACAAACCGGGCATAATTCATGAAGCCTATCCTAGCCATTTGCTCCTATTTATCCTGGAAATAGGCATGAACCTTTGAGACCTATCCTGTCAGGGTAATCATAGTCCTGGGAGGAGTTTCCTCGCCTTTTCCTTGTACTCTGCTATATGTGGGCCAGGTCTGCCTTCTGTGTGGGTGCAGGAAGACCACCATGACAGCAATTCAAGAAAAGAAACATGGTGTCCATGATGACCAAGAGGGAAAGCACAGGGCATTCAAAAGAGAATCAGAACAGGAATAAAAGTTTCCCATCCCTTCTATGATATTAGTCATACACTGACAAAACATGCATGCCGTACCCTTGATTTCTCTTCCTAAGTGCGTTGAGCAGTTCTCATGCTATATCCAACACGGGTACAAGTGAGCATGCAATTCAAATGGCACACTTATCCTGGTCCCTGGTTTCATTCCATTGATGCTTTGTTACAAACAAATGCACTGGTGTACAGATAGGATGCGTGCCCACCCACTGGAAGTTGTGAACAGGATCAGCAATTTAAGAAGTGGGAAGAATAAACTGAAAATGACCAAATTTCAGCATTTAGTGGTAGCTTTCTCTAGAACGTTTTATGGAACTGTTATTTGCCAGTGCAATGTCACCAATAGAGCCTCTTGTGGCGCAGAGTGGTAAGGCAGCCGTCTGAAAGCTTTGCCCATGAGGCTGGGAGTTCAATCCCAGCAGCCGGCTCAAGGTTGACTCAGCCTTCCATCCTTCCGAGGTCGGTAAAATGAGTACCCAGCTTGCTGGGGGGTAAACGGTCATGACTGGGGAAGGCACTGGCAAACCACCCCGTATTGAGTCTGCCATGAAAACGCTGGAGGGCGTCACCCCAAGGGTCAGACATGACTCGGTGCTTGCACAGGGGATACCTTCACCTTTACCTTCTCACCAAGCTGAATTCTGGATGCAGACTCTGAATTTGCGCCTGGCATTCTACATTTGTGGTTTTCTCCAGCACCCTCCAGGAGTCCATTCACAACTTGAATTTGGCACTTCCATAGAATCATAGAATCATAGAATAATGGAGTTGGGAGGGACCTGCTGGGTCATCTAGTCCAACCCCCTGCACTATGCAGGCATTCACATCCCAATCTCTCCTCTACTGTAACCTGCCACCCCATTAGGAGAGTGGGTGTTCCCACTTCCCACCCTTCTTTTTTTAAACAGCCATTGCGCCATTTTCCCCCAGGTATGGAAAGGTGCTAGGTCACATTCTTGACACCATTTTCTTGTCAAACCTCTTGTCTGCCAAAATCTCTCCTCAGAAACTCTGCCCTCCTGGAACACCAGGAATATTTGCTGCATTCTAGGGCAAAAAAGGAGGGGGTGGCGGAACCAACCAAAGAGTCATCTCCTCCTCTAAGCAGAATTTGGGAGAGGGGGAGACGAAACAGAAGACACAAGTTACATGACGGTGAGCAAGACCATCTTGAGAGGGTTGTTTTTGTTTTGGAGCTGAGCTGAGAGACTGTCGATGCAAATATTCCGTCTCAAACCTCCAGTTATGTAAGGCCTCCTTTGCTGGCTTTGTGATCTGTGCACATTGCTCACAAGACACGATTAATGGTCCTATGAGATATTTCCCAGGGTCTGGCAAGCCGCAAGAACAATTTACACGCCGAGCGAGAAAATTATACAAGAAGCTCTTCTCACCGCAGGCCGTTTATGAAATCCAGCCTCTGATCAAGAACAACACTTTGTCGAGTATTTTTGTTCTGGCTGTTGCTTAAAAATGCACTCGCGTTAAAAGCTCCCTGAGAATAGGAAGCCAAAAGCGAAGGGAAGAGACAGTCCTCCCTGCCGTGCCAGCTCTCTCTATGCATACAGGGCCTGTGTACGAGCATCCAAAGCCAGAGCAGTAACACTGCTGGATTAGAAGCAGTATGTGAATGGAGAGCCAGTTTGGTGTAGTGGTTAAGAGTGCGGACTTCTAATCTGGCATGCCGGGTTCGTTTCTGCGCTCCCCCACCTGCAGCCAGCCGGGTGACCTTGGGCTCGCCATGGCACTGATAAAACTGTTCTGACCGAGCAGGAATATCAGGGCTCTCTCAGCATCACCCACCCCACAGGGTGTCTGTTGTGGGGAGAGGAAAGGGAAGGCAACTGTAAGCTGCTTTGAGACTCCTTCGGGTAGAGAAAAGTGGCATCTAAGAACCAACTCTTCTTCTTCTTCAGTAATATCAGGGCTCTCTCAGCCTCCCCTCCCTCACAGGGTGTCTGTTGTGGGGAGAGGAAAGGGAAGGCAACTGTAAGCTGCTTTGAGACTCCTTCAGGTAGGGAAAAGCGGCATATAAGAACCAACTCTTTTTCTTCTTCAGTAATATCAGGGCTCTCTCAGCCTCACCTCCCTCACAGGGTGTCTGTTGTGGGGAGAGGAAAAGGAAGGCGATTGTAAGCCACTTTGAGACTCCTTTGGGTAGAGAAAAGTGGCATGTAAGAACCAACTCTTCTTCTTCTTCAGTATTATCAGGGCTGTCTCAGCCTCCCCTCCCTCGCAGGGTGTCTGTTGTGGGGAGAGGAAAAGGAAGGCGATTGTAAGCCACTTTGAGACTCCTTTGGGTAGAGAAAAGCGGCATATAAGAACCAACTCTTCTTCTTCTTCGGTATTATCAGGGCTCTCTCAGCCTCACCTCCCTCACAGGGTGTCTGTTGTGGGGAGAGGAAAGGGAAGGCAACTGTAAGCCACTTTGAGACCCCTTCAGGTAGGGAAAAGCGGCATATAAGAACCAACTCTTCTTCTTCTTCAGTATTATCAGGGCTCTCTCAGCCTCACCCACCTCGCAGGGTGTCTGTTGTGGGGAGAGGAAGGGAAGGCGATTGTAAGCCACTTTGAGCCTCCTTCAGGTAGGGAAAAGCGGCATATAAGAACCAACTCTTCTTATTCTTCTTCATGTACACAGCTCTGCTTCCCAACCCATAATATGCATGATTGGCCACTTCTGGGATTTCTTGAACCTTAAGCATGTTTCAGTGATAAAAAAAAGTTGGAAAAGGCTAAATTAATGTCAATAATGATATAGGATGCATTTAGTCCGTTCAAACTCTAGGGGAAGATGTAATTTATGTTTTCTACTATTGTGAACTTATTGAATTCTCTTGTTTGCCTTCCCTTCTTCGTAGGCTTGGCAGATCCAGGTTGAAACACTCCTGGGGATTTGGGGATGGGGCCTCGGGACGACAGGGACCTCAGTGGGATACAACAGGGGTAGTCAACCTGTGGTTCTCCAGATGTCCATGGACTACAATTCCCATGAGCCCCTGCCAGAAAACGCCGGCAGGGGCTCATGGGAATTGTAGTCCATGAACATCTGGAGGACCACAGGTTGACTACCCCTGGGATACAATGTCATACAGTCCCCCCTCTGGAGCAGCCGTTTTCTCCAGGGGAACTGATCCCCCTCATCTGGAGATGTGCTATAGTTCCAAGGGATCTCCAGGTCCCACCTGGAGGCTGGCATCCTGATCTTTCCCGTGTTTAATTTGAAGATTCTGTATCGGACTGCTAAAAATTAATTTGCATTTCCCTTTTAAAATCAGAAGAGAGGTCAGCATAATTTATGATTCTGCTAACTGCTCATCCTCCCCCCCCCCTTGGGGATTACAGCCAATCAGTTGATTGATAATCTTGTGTTTGTGCAGTCCCAGGCTGGCAGCATTTTAAAGAGAATCAGGATTCCAGCCCCTACGGGGCTTTAGAATCATGCACATTACGGCTCTTGCAGGCTCCGACAGTGACCGTCTATTCCTGGGGTAGTCAAACTGCGTCTCTCCAGATGTCCATGGACTACAATTCCCATGAGCCCCTGCCAGCGAATGCTGGCAGGGGCTCATGGGAATTGTAGTCCATGGACATCTGGAGGGCCGCGGTTTGACTACCCCTGGTCCATTCCCTCCATTCCCTGAATCCAGCTCCTCCGCCCTGCAGTTACCTCCACTTTCTTGACTTCTCCCACATCCAGGCCCATAACCGAGAACTTTTCCACGGAGGCATCTGCAAATTCCGTCTGACCGTCCGGGAGATCCAGCCAGAGCCGGTGAGTCCGCAGCCTCCCGGGACCCATGATGATGATGTAAACTCGGCTGTCGGTGTCGGAGCCCAGCTCGCTTCCGGTGGTGATGATTACGTGGTAAGGAATTGCTGAAAACAAACCAAACAGCCGGTCAAGGCAAGGTAGGGGGGAAACCCTAGCACAGTAGAAGAAGAAGAAGAAGAGGCAGAGGCAGAGGCAGAGGCAGAAGAAGAAGAAGAAGAAGAAGAAGAGGCAGAGGCAGAAGAAGAAGCAGAAGAAGAAGCAGAAACAGAAGAAGAAGAAGAAGAAGAAGAAGAGGCAGAGGCAGAAGAAGAAGCAGAAGAAGAAGAAGAAGAAGCAGAAGAAGAAGAAGAAGAAGAGGCAGAGGCAGAAGAAGAAGCAGAAGAAGAAGAAGCAGAAGAAGAAGAAGAAGAAGAAGAAGAAGAAGAGGCAGAGGCAGAAGAAGAAGCAGAAGAAGAATAAGAGTTGCTTCTTATATGCCGCTTTTCCCTACGCGAAGGAGGCTCAAAGCGGCTTACAGTCGCCTTCCCTTTCCTCTCCCCACAACAGACACCCTGTGAGGTGGGTGAGACTGAGAGAGCCCTGATATCACTGCTCGGTCAGAACAGCTTTATCAGTGCTGTGGCGAGCCCAAGGTCACCCAGCTGGCTGCATGTGGGGGAGTGCAGAATCGAACCTGGCATGCCAGATTAGAAGTCCGCACTCCTAACCACCACACCAAACTGGCTCTCAGTGGCTGAACAGACGCTCTCTGAACCTTTGCGAAGTCTCTGCAGAGCTGCTTATGGGATGGCGATCACACTCCGCAATTGCAGTTTTTTGTTCATAGTCTATTTGGGCCCAATTTAGACAGCTTGAAGGAACAGGGCACTGGACAGAAATCGTGCCAAAAGACGTCTTTGGCAAGTGACACGGAGCCAGAACTTTGGTGGTGAGAACTGCCTTCAACTTGTGGCCAACTTTTGACAAGCTGACAGGGTTTTCAAGGCAAGAGAGGCGGTAAAAACCCTATGAGTACTTGTCATGTTTGCCTTTGGTTCATACAGTGGCAGCTTGATCAATGTCCCACAATCCTCTTGGGCGTCTGGCTGGCTCTCTGCCTCAAGTTCCCCATCCCGGATTCTCATACTCTCCCAGGTCCTTGGACCATCTGAATATTATGGCTGCCTCTTAGACAGCCTATCTCAACTTTTTTACCGTTGAGAAACCCCAGAGGTGGTGCGATGATGGAGAATATGCTTAAGAGGATATATAGGTATGGACACCCCTCCCCTTCCCACCCCCTCCAGGCCCATCACTGGCCATATTGGGAAGGAGAGGGCGGGTCGACATGAGCATATATGGTCAAATCACCCGACAAATGTTTAACAAATGTTTAAAAATATATTAAAAATTAATTCCACTCATTCCGGAACCTTCCAGGGCCGTCAAGAAACCCCAGGGTTTCATGAAATCCTGGTTGAGATAGCTTGTTCTAGGCGTTAAGTTGTAAATCATTCATACTCTTTAATCAGAAGGAGGGGTAACCCTGTGTAAGATCACAGACGGTGGGAACAAATGGCCTGAAGCAGCAGCAAGATAGGACCTTAATCTGCTTCAAACTTCTGTATCTTGTTAGCTTCAGCAACGAAGCCTTCTATGTAGCCGTTAGTAGTATTTCAATAAACTACTGAAGTTCTTTCTAAGGTTCAGAATTGGTCTTCTTGGGGAGAATTGCCTGGATAGTGACAACAATGAAACCAGGAGATCTTGTATAGGTTAAAAAAGCACAAAGATCCTATGGAAAGGAAGGAGGCAAGAACATGCAGAGTTTAATCAATTCTATTTGGTTATAGTCTCAGCAAGAGGTATCCATCACTACTGAGCACATCTAGAGAAATATGGGAGTCTTCTACAGTCTCGTTCAAATGCACGGTGACATTGATAATGCAACCCAGAAAATGCCTTTGACAGATGCTTCAGATCCTGCCTCCACAAGAAGGTCTCCAGATAGGGACAGTTGGCCACCAACATTTGTGAGAGCATCTGGAAGTCCAGATGGAACGCATTGATGAATAGCTGAATATCAACAGGGCAGAAGAAGAAGAGTTGGTTTTTATTTACTTCTTTTCACTACCCAAAGGAGTCTCAGGGGCACATCGAGGAGCGGGGAATCAAACCTGGCTCACCAGATTAGACGCCACTGCTCTTAACAATTACACCAAGCCAGCTCTCAGAATCATTCGTGACTTAAACCTAATTTAATTTAAACCATGCGCTTTTGTTAGCTTTTTCCCTTCCACAGCTATTAGAATAAGAAGAACTGGTTTTTATACCCCACTTTTCACTGGCCGAAGGAGTCCAAAGCAACTTACAATTGCCTTCCCTTCCTCTCCCCACAACAGACTCCCTGTGAGATAGGTGAGGCTGAGAGAGCTCTGAAAGGACTGCTCTGGGAGAACAGCACCATCAGGGCTGTGACAAGCCCGGGGTCACCCAACTGGCTGAAGGTGGAGGAGCGGTGAACCAAACTGGGCACACCAGATTAGAAGCGGCCACTCTTAACCATAACACCACGCTGCAGCTAGCTAGATAGTTAGGTCTCTAAGCCTCTTTCTCTACATAGTTGCTTCTCTTCTGAATAAAAACTATTTTATTCTTTAAGCAACCTAGTACTCCGCCCTCTCTGCCTACCCAAACCCTGCCAACCCTATTTTCCTGCTTGGAGGAATTTTCTTTTCATGAAGGGACATTCAGGTGACTGATTGACCACCGGCAGTTTGAAGCAGGGGACGCGAGGAGGCACAGCTTTACTGCCTTGGTGGGAACCAGGCTTCAGACAGTAAGACATTTGGGAGCTTGTCTTGCTCCGGCCTTATAGCTCGGCCTTGTGTCCTTTCCCTTGGCCCCCATCTAGTATTTCCTTACATGCAGCTTCTATAGCACAAGCCTCTGAGTCGTCAGCCGTCTTGTCTTTCACATTTGCATTGTTGTCCTTGCTCAGAGATGAGTCCTCGATGCTCTTCTGGGTACGGTCGTAGTTCTAATGGGAGAGCGTAAAACAGCAGGCTGCAGATTAATCGCGGGGGTCCTTTTTGAGCCTGGAAACATTCTCCTGCCTCTCAAGGAATAATAGTACCACAATCACCAACAGGCAGTAACCTAAGTGGGATTTAGGATGGTGGATGGGAAATAAACAGATAAGCATACAATTTCCTGCGATTCCTAGAGAGGCATGATATCACTTCCTTCTTTCTCCAGAAGTGATGTCATTACTTTGCTGATGGGGACTGCCTGTGTCCCTCCTTGCCCACAGGTGTCCCATTGGTTTCCAGGCTGTCCAATATGGTTTCCAAGGCGAGAGATGAGCCGAGATGGCTTGTTACCGCCTTTCCCTGCACAGCAGTCCCGTACTTCCTGGATGGTCTCCCCTTCGTTACTAACCAGGGTCAACTCTGCTTTGCTCACCTCTACTGCCATTGTTCGCTTGGGGTAGTGGTTAAGAGGGGCAGCCTCTAGTCTGGAGAGCAGGGCTGGATTCCCTGCTCCTCCTCCACTTGCCAAGCCAGCTGGGTGACCTTGGGCTAGTCACAGTCATGTTAGAGCTGTTCTCACAGAGCAGTTCTCTCAGAGCTCTCTCAGCCCCACCTACCTCACAGGGTGAAGGTGAAGGAGAGAGTCCATTGTGGACATCAGACAAAATGACACACACACGCACACACACACACACACACACACACACGTACATGTCTTTGGGTCTATGAAGGAACGCAACTCTGATAAGTGAAGAAAACCTAAGTAATACTGTTTGTGAGTTCAAGTGCCGTTTAATATTGAAAATGATTTATATTTGCGCTTTCTACTTCTCGGGGAGATCTTCAAGCTAGGGAATGGAAATCTGAAATGCAGAAACCAAGCCTAAGAGCATGTCAATATTCAAAATCCCCCTCTGATTCCTTTTTAAAATGTATCGTGAACAAAGTTCTGTGTTACTGAGGAGTGCCTGAGTTGCGTTAGAATCGGTCCTAATGGACAGCATTTTTCCTTCTACAAAAAGGGCTTTGAAAGGATCAACAAATCAAGAATTTCCAAGCGCTTTGCAGAATGGGAAAAAAAGTGTTATAAGGAGGGAAAACAGTAATAAAAATTATCGGGGAGGGGATTACGGCTGCTGGAACAACACGCCTAAACGTGCAAATCCCATGGCACGTTTGCGGAGACGGGGTTTTTTTTTGTTAAACCTAATTAGTTTTGCCTCCTTAAAAGGAATTAATAATAGCGGTGAAGTAACCCTGGTCCCATCAGAGCTCCCGGCAGCCACACCATGTATTAGTGGCAGCCCATCCAGATCGTCCCGGGGGGAAAGCTCTGTTAGACCTGTTGTTAATGTGTAATCGTTTTCCGTGGCAAGCGTGCAATTTAGAACCACGTCCTGCCCTGTCGAACAAGCCCTGGCAGGGGGAACCCAGCTCCAGTCAACCACAGGACGAGCCCTCGCCGGGTAAAAGGCCAGGCGCCGCCTATTAATTTTGAGGCTGTTAATTAATCCACATCCTTCAAATGTTAATTAGCTATGCATCCGGTGGCTGTGCAATGTCTGAGCTTGCTCCATCCCCCTCGCAGAAGCTACAGCATTTCACGGAGGGGGAGAGGGACAGAAGCATACCCAGGCCTGGGTAGATGAGATCCGTAACTTATGGAAGCCTGTGCAAATCTGGACAATTTTTGCGTAAAATTTCTTGGGCATTTGGGCTACCATACTAAGTGCAAAGCATCAAAGAGAGAGAGAAAGAAAGAGAGAGAGAGCAAAATTCTTGTGACTGCCTCACGTGAAGAAGAAGAGTTGGTTTTTAGGCCCCACTTTTCACTGCCCGAAGGAGTCTCAAAGTGGATTCCAATCGCCTTCCCTTTCGCTCCCCGCAACAGACACCCTGTGAGCGAGGTGAGGCTGAGGGAGCCCTGGTATAACTGAAGAGGAAAAATAGGTATGCCACTTTTCTCCCTGCAACAGACATCCGGTGAGGGAGGTAGGGCTGAGAGAGCTCTGGGAGAACTGCCCGGTGAGAGCAGAGCTATCAGGGCTGTGACTAGTCCAATGTCACCCAGCTGCATGTGGAGGAGCAAACCTGGCACACCATAGGTGAGTTTGTGAAGCTGCCTGATACCAGTCCAGATCTTTGGTCCCTCTAGCTCAGCATTGCCTACCCAAACTGGCAACAGCTCTCCAAGATCTCAGGAAGAGAAAGGTGTTACTTGCTCTTCTAATATTCCTTTTTGGCTGGATTTTTGGCTGGACTGAATCTGAGGCCTTGAACAAGCAAAGCGTATCGACTATCCCCTGAGCCACAGGCAACAAAACACAAAGAAGTTGGTTTTTATAGCCTGCTTTTCACTGCCTGTAGGAGCCTCAAAGTGGCTTCCAATCACCTTCCCTCCCCCTCCCCACAACAAGCACCCTTTGAGGCAGGTGGGGCTGAGAGAGCTCTGAGAGGACTGTGACTGAGCCCAAGGTCACCCAACTGGCTGCATGTGGAGGAGGAGTGGGGAATCAAACCCGGTTCTCCAGATTAGAGGCTGCTCCCTTAAACTCTAAACCAAAAGACAGCAGTTGATTTTCAAGTTAATTCTGAGGATATTCCAGAGCTGGGCCGTGAGTGATCCAATGAACCCTTCGGCAGAAGCATGAACGCCCGTTCCAGTTTACTTTTTCGTAAAGGATCCTCTCGATCTTGCCGTCCTCCTTCTTCTTCGACAGCCAGCGCTCACACATGAACAGGTAGTAGTCGTCTGTATTCTCGTTCACAATCTCTATTTTGTCCAGATACCAGCATGGCCGCAGCATGCTGTTGTCGTGGCGGATCAGGATTTTGCTGATGGTCCCGAGGTCCACCGCCTGGATTGTAAATATGTCTTCCTGTAGGAAGCAGAAGAGAAAGAAGGAGTCCCAAAGCAGCTCACAATCGCCTTCCCTTCGTCTTACCACAACATACACCTTGTGAGGTAGGGAAGGCTGAGAGAGCTCTAGGAGAACAGCTCAGAGAGCACTGTGACTAGCCCGAGGCCATATAGCTGGCTGCGCGTGGAGGAGTGAGGAATGCAACCTGGCTCTCCAGATTAGTTCGCCGCTCTTAACCACTACACCACGCTGGCTCTCAACAGAACAGAAATATTGCAATGGCCATGCAGTCCTAGGAAGGGCATGCAGATCTCCCAGAAGAGATCATTTTCTCCGGAGGACATGGCTGCCCTGGAGGATGGACTAAGAACCCTGTCATTTCTGGATTTGCTCCCTGAATTCCCTGCCCCGACTGTGAAGCCTCTTGTGTTACCCCAAAGGCTGAGCCTGAAGATCTCCTGGCCTTTTTCTGAAGGACTCTTAGAGTTGCCAACTCAGATTTGGAGGGGGGGTAGTTTAGGGATTCTGGGGTTCAGGAACAGGCAGAACTCCAGCAGAGATGGAATGCTATAAAGAAGCATTTTTCAACTGCTTGATCATGGGGGAGCCCCTGAAATAATTCATCAGGTTTCTAGGAGCCCCAGAAGTGATGTCACCTGGCCACAGCCCCAGAAGTGCCATCTCACCAGAAGTGACATCATCACCCGTGTTGACAGGCAGGCTGGAGGAGAACTGGGAGGGGGAGGAGAGGAGGTGGTTTAAGGCGGGAGTAGTCATGCAGGCTTCGCCCCCTCCCTGGTGCAGAAACCACAAGGGAACTCGTGCTCAGGAGGGGTGGAAGTGGCCGGTTATCTAGCTTGTGGCTGAGCCCATTAAGGCAGGAGGGGAAAGGCCACGGACCCCCTCTGGACCTTCCGCAGACCACTGGTTGGGAATCCCTGCAATAGAGTCCATCTTCCAGAGCAGCCAGAGAAAATGATCTCTTCCGGGAGATCTCCATGCCCTTCCTGGAGGTTGGCATCCCAAGTGGCTCTTCGGGGGGGGGGGGGTGTAGGTCTGCAGGGAGGCGAGGAGCCCAGGCAAAACCATGAAGCACAGGCAGAGAAGTTCCATCCGCCAATTCTTCTGCGCAGGCCGTAGAATCTAAGGTGGTCATAAAATTTTATTTCCAAGGGGGGAAGAAGCCCAGCATGGCAAACTAGACGTGGGTCAAATATTCCAAACCAGATGGCATTAATAAGCCATGACTCAGACTGAAATAAAGGGCCATTTCGCACGGCTTCAAAGTAGCAGAATGGTTGCTATTTGGAAACGCTACTAATTTGCCATAACCCACGACGTCGTAGACAATCTGCAACAATCCTGAAACCAATCAGCAAAAAGCGCTTCGTTGTGGCGCTTTCAGGGGAATCCAGAAAAGTGGATTCACCCTCCGGATAGCGATACACTCCTGCAACCAATCTGCAACAGTAGCGCTAAAGACCTGTGCGTTATCATTGTTGCTGGTTCTTCAAAGTCCCTCCCCCTGGCTCTCTCCTCCAAACTTCCGGCGAAGCGATCGCCATTTTTTTTTCTCCGAGCGAGCGGGGATAAACGCACCGGCGAGCCTCTTTCTGTTTAGAGGCTTCCCTGGCTTCAGTCCTTCACTTTTAGTCACTAAGCACAAACCACTGAAAAGCCCGTTTGCTGAAATAAAGTCCCTTTATTTTTTACAAATAAATCCAGCTGAAAATCGGGCCCGTGAGAGGGGGGGGGGATTTTTTTTTTATCACTCGAGGCAGCGTGCAAACGATCATACAATCAAACGACAGCTCACATTAGGCAGCTGGATGGGTCTCTCCGTAGCAACGAATCTACCTAGATTCGTTGCTATGGGTCGTTTTTTTTTTAAAAAACCTTTCTTAAAGGGAAAGGGGCTGTTTGGGAGCATGCTAACGGCTGCCCATTGGCTGCTTGACGGCCAGGGGCGGGACGAGCTTGGCAATAGCGCTTCCTTTCTAGCGATTTCTGCCGAGACCGGAAGCCTGTGGGAAACGCTAAAAAACGCAACTGATTCCACTACAAAGGCAGGTATGCATAACGACGAATTCCACTATTTTAAATGGCGATTTTTCATTCCGCAAACAATTTGCAACAAAGATCCCTGTGCGAAAAGGCCCAAAGAGTTATACTCCAGTTAGTTATGGTTAATTGGTTATATGGCAGTGTCCAGCTTGCCAATTAAGGTCTGCCCTCTCAAGCCCAGCTCTCTATGGCCCCTCCTTTAGAGGCAGGCTGATCAGTGTCAGAGCCTTTTCTGTGCTGGTGCCTGGCCTCTGGCCCCCCAGGGTTGCCAACCTCCAGCCGGGGCCTGGAGATTTCCCAGAATTACATCTGATCACGAGGCAACAGAGATCTGTTCCCTGGAGAAAATGGCCTCTTTGCAAAGTGGTTTTTGTGGCATTATACCACACTGAGGTCCTGCCCCAAGCCCCGCCGTCCTCAGGAATGTCCCAGTTCCACACCGGCAGCCTCACTGGGAACCCCGACCCGAGGGAGAAAAGCTCTTTCTTGCTGATGCCTGTACCTGTCCTCTTTCAAACTTGTTCATGTTCGTATCAGACTTGCTCAGTTGTCTCTCCCCTGTGTCTCCCAGGTCTCCATAGATGGTCAAGAACACATTGGCGTCCGTCCCGGCGCCAAAAATGTCCCCGGTATAAACGACAATACTGTATGTACAATCTGTACAAACGAAAAATAAGACAAAAATTTATTCTTTTGGAGAGGTGGCATTGGCTAGCAAAACATCCTACGACTTTTATTTAATCCCAAACCCATTTCTGGCAACATCTGCAAAACATCTGTAGACAAACTGGAGAGTGTCCAGAGGAGGGCAACAAAGATGGTGAGGGGTTTGGAGACCAAGTCGTATGAGGAAAGGTTGGGGGAGCTTGGTCTGTTTAGCCTGGAGAGGAGACGACTGAGAGGGGATCTGATAACCATCTTAAAGTATTGAAGAAGCTGCCATGTAGAGGATGGAGCAGAGTTGTTCTCTCTTGCCCCAGAGGGATGGACCAGAACCAATGGGATGAAATTAATGCAAAAGAAATTCCGTCTAAACCTCTGGAAGAAGTTCCTGACAGTTAGAGTGGTTTCTCAGTAGAACACGCTTCCTTGGGAGATGGTGGGTTCTCTGTCTTTGGAGATTTTTAAACAGAGGTTGGAGAGCCATCTGACGGAGAGGCTGATTCTGTGAAGACTCAAGGGGGTGGCAGGTGACAGTGGATGAGCGATTGGGATGTGAGTGTCCTGCATGGTGCAGGGGCTTGGACTAGATGACCCAGGAGGTCCCTTCCAACTCCATGATTCTATGACTCCCTTATGCTTACTGTTTCTTTCTTTCTTATTTATTTTGATGATTTAAAACATCGTACCCCAATCGTATCTAATTTTCTCCCCAGCTGGGACTCAAAGGCAGCTTAGAATGTTGTTCTGCCGCCTCCAACAAGCCCTTGAGGCTGGCTAGGCTGGGAGTTTGCAACTGGCCCAGCAAGCTTCCATGGCCCAAGTGGGGATTTGTCCTGGGGCCGCTAGGAGTCCTGGTTTGCCTCTCTGTCCACTATACTAAACTGAGTCTCACCACACTAAATAAACACTGCAGTTGTCCGGTGTTCCCCAAAACTGGGCAAGGGAGGAGCTTTGGGAGTCTCTGCTCACTTCTTCAGTAGAAAAGAGCCAGAGTCCAGGAGGACCTTCAAGACCAGGGGTAGTCAAACTGCGGCCCTCCAGATGTCCATGGACTACAATTCCCAGGAGTCCCTGCCAGCATTCGCTGGCAGGGGCTCATGGGAATTGTAGTCCATGGACATCTGGAGGGCCGCAGTTTGACTACCCCTGTTCAAGACCATCAACATTTGTGGCAGGGGAGGAACTTTCGGGAGTCACTTTCCTCCCCCCACTTTCCACTACTATATAATCCTGCAACAGATTTACACAGCTATTCCCCCGAGGGTATAAATAGCCAACCTAGCCTGCAGTTTGTCTGCTGAGACTGGGAGTTGTCAGCTTTCCACAGGGCCTGCAAGACGGAGCTCTTCCGCCAGGCATATGGTTGAGGCCAGGGTGAGGTCCCGAAGTTACTATCAGGGGATCTCTTAGTGTTGGTTAGACCAGGACCCTCGCTCCCAATGAGATTGCTCCTTGACCCCAAGTTGGACAGGGGGTGGGAGTTTAGAATTCTGTTGGGTCTCCATCTTGTAACGCGTTAAGGGGATTTTTAGGGGTTGGATTGTTTTTATAGTTTTATTGTAAACCGCAGCGAGACAAAATTGGGAGCAGCGGTATATAAATTTGAAAATTAATTAATTAATTAAGAGCTCTCCAGAGTTGGTCAGTTTGTCTGTCTCTCTGTCTCTGTCTCTATCTCTCTCTGTCTCTCTGTCTCTCTGTCTCTCTGTCTCTCTCTCTCTCTCTCTCTCTCTCTGTCTTTTCTCCTGAGGTTATTTAAGCAGAGATTCCTTTCTGCACGTAAAGCATATGCTCAACTGCCAAGAAGGAAACTGGCAGAAATAACATATCTTTTCTCCTACTCTCTTTTCAATTCCCGGCACCCCCAGACGTTCTCAAGGGTTATGCTATTTTGTTGTGGTTGTGGTTGTTGTTGTTGGAGAAACAAGGTTCACTTGATGAGCTTCATCAGGCTCTCATCATCTGGGTTTCCCTCAATCGTCTCTAAATTACGGCAACATCCCTTCAACACGCTCCAAGCTCAAGAAACAAAGCTGGGAACATCATAAACTTATAAAAGGGTTGGATCTCGTCCAGCTCTTCCTCGTTTTCCAGAAGGGCCGGCTTGAACGCATCGAGGCGAACTTTGAAAGTAAACTCAGCTGCGTCCAAATGAGCGCTTGAGGAGAAAAGGAAAATCGCCAATGAAGAGGATTCGGTGCTGGAAGCTCTTTGTTCAATATTTGGTTTGGGCTTAACACATCCTGTAAGCACTTGTTTGTACAAATCATTGACATCGGGAGTTAGAAGCACCCTTCACTTGATACTGTTTTCCATTTATTTACATGATCAAGGGTTTAACCCGAGGGTAAGGAACGTTGTGCATATTTCGCGTAGGTAATCTAGGGCTTGCAACTGAATTTACTGTTAGCAACGCACGAATCCCTGACAGCTGTAAGGGCTTTCAAACAGCAGATACTACCTACGGTGACAAAAAGCAACGTCCGCCTTCAGAGGCAGTAAACCTCCGAATTCTAGTCCCAGGAGGCAACATCATGGAAGTCTCTTCAGAGGAACTGGCTGGCCACTGTATGAGACAAGATGCTGGACTAGTTGGACCATTGGTCTGGTCCAGGAGAACTCTTATGTTCTCATGAAGGCCTCAACCTCCATGCCCTGTTAGTGGCCCTCCAGAGGGAGGACTAGTTGGCCATTGTAAGAGAGGATGCTGGACGAGATGGACCACTGGTCTGATCCAGCAGAACTCTTCTTATGTAGGTCTTGGCCTCCGTGTCCTGTTGCTGGCCCTCCAGAGGGAGAACTGGTTGGCTACTGTGTGAGACAGATGGACCAACCGTCTAATCAGCAGGGCTCTTCTTATGGCTGCTACATAACTGATTACAGTGAGGGGTGGGAGGGGTCATGGTTCATTGGTCAATCCATATGCTTTGCAGGCAGAAAGTCTCAGTTTAGTCCCTGGAAGGTCCTAAAGTATCTCATGAGAGCGTCTGCTAATCTGAGCAGGAAATCTTGAGCTCTTTGCCCAGTGGTGTGACTTGGTAGGTACAAAGCAGCTTCCTGTTTTCTTATATTCAAGGGGTTTCTCCTATACCAGGGTGGATAGAATTCCACAACATTCTCAAGGGTTCAGTTCATGTCCCATTGGCCGGGAGGAATAACTTCTGGCTCCACCCACCAGCCTGGCTCCACCCACCAGGTGACTCCTCCCAGAAACATATCCAAACAGACGTACTTTCCAGGGCATCCTCGATTACTTCGTCGATCTGCTTCAGCGTCCCGTCCTTCAAGAGTTTCTCGGTGAAGACTCGGGACGGGACCAGTTCCCTCATGATCTCTCCGTCTTCTTCAGATGATGCCAACCACCTGTCACACGGAAAAGTGGTTTTTTCCGAACCCTGGTGTGAATGGAAAACAAAGGAGCTCTTTGATTAATTTCATTTACTACGTTAGACTGCATCAACTTTTCAGATTCTGCTAAAGCAGGGGTAGTCAACCTG
This sequence comes from Paroedura picta, assembly GCF_049243985.1. Taxonomy (NCBI): domain Eukaryota; kingdom Metazoa; phylum Chordata; class Lepidosauria; order Squamata; family Gekkonidae; genus Paroedura; species Paroedura picta. Next base: position 11,753,831 of record NC_135375.1, read on the forward strand.
TGGTCCTCCAGATGTTCATGGACTACAATTCCCATGAGCCCCTGCCAGCAAAAGCACTACCCCTGTGCTAATGGATATTTTGGGGGGCCATAATTCCTAGGGGCACCATAAGTGGGAAGCTATTTGATGGCATTTCACACACGCGCACACACACACACACACACACACACCCCTTGGAGCTGCTCAGTCCCTGCACATTCCTGAAGTTGGACTGGATTTCTGTTGCCCATGTGCTGTATATACTAAATCCAGTTGTTGGTGTATTTGGTAAGGCTGTGGCCCAGACCATATAACTGTAGCTCAAATCTTTAATGGCACCTCCCCAGCAAGGCAGTCACAAGAACAGGACTAGCAACACAGCTTGCATAAAACTGTAATCTTAGCCCAAACAAAACAACCTCCTGGATTATTACTATTTATTATTTATCACCTGGCATGTGTGTAGTGTAAGCAGGGGACCCAAAGTCCCGTGGCCAGGCAAGGGGCCTTGGGAGATGGTTTACCATTGCCTGCCCCTATGTCATGACCCTCATGTTCCTTGGAGGTCTCCCATCCAAATATTAGCTAGGTCGACCGTGCTTAGCTTCCGAGACTGGATGTGATCAGGCTGCGATCTCGCTTTGCTCAACAATGGACACTCGCTGGAGGACCACAACCCAGTCGATCTCTCTCTGCCTAATCTACCTCGCAGGGTTGTTGCAAAGATGAAATGGAGGAGGAGAGGACATTGTTGCCCCCAGTGGGGATAAAAGCAGGGTGCAAATTTAAAAGGCAAATCAATAATAAGTCAATCGGTAGCTCTTGCGGCCCTTTCTTGCATTCCCAGGGAAATCCTGATTGCCACTTTGTAGTTTGGAGGGAAATTTCCTCCAGGCCAGTCTGGCCAGGGATTCTGCTTCTTTTTGGTGGTGGTGGGGGCATCATCTGAGCATGAAATTGGGGTCCCTGTGGGTGGGCAGGTGGTTGTGAGTTCCTGCATTGTGCAGGGGAGGTTGGACTAGATGACCCTTGAGGTCCCTTTCAACTCTATGATTCCACGATTCTATCTATCCAGGGTCCCACACTGCCAGAATCACTGCCCCGCTATCCCGTACTGCTCCCGTTCTCCTCCACATCAGGTTTGGGGCGGGGGGGGGGGACCCAAATGCCCCGATTTCCCTGCCCTTCCCCTCCCCACCCGGCACAGCTGATGAGACAGAATTAAGAGCGGTAATTGGGAAGCATGAGTTTGCCTTCGGCTCTTTGCAGTGAATGCAGCTTGGCCTGCTCAAACGCCGCCAATTTAATCTGACCTCGTTTCCCCCCCACTTCCAACCCCACCCCCCAGGAGCACCAATACATCTAGATGCTCCTTAAAAGTCTAATCAGGTAGCATGGCTTCCCCAGGCTGTGGCAGCTGATTGCTACCCATCGGCAGGCTGTCCTGTCCTGCGGCAGAGGTGTCTCAGGCCTCGGCTCCCCTAGGCTTCCCCTCCCCTTCCCCGCTTAGCCCGAATCCAAAAGCTCAGCAAGAGAGTAGCGGGTGGCCCTCTAAGCTCCTCAAGGCGCACAATGCCGACTCCTCCTCTGAGCCGCGAAGAGCCGGTTCTGCACTTAGAAAGGCCGAGTAGGCGCCCTTGGGCCAAGGGAGCTATCCAGAGTGCTGAGTCTAATCGCCGGATGCCAGAAGCGGAGGATTAAGCAAAACCGAGCTCTTGCAGCTCCCCTGCGATACGCTGTCCAGCCCAACCGCTCTTGTTCCCAAGAAGCATCTGTCCATCCCCCCCCCCCCCCCGAGGAACACAGATTTTATTCTTTCTTCGGCGGCCGCTCCCCCTATCTCTTTGTGCCTCAACCCATTCCCCGATCCATTCATCTTCCCCTCCTCTCTCTGCCGCTTGTCAATTCACAACCTGGGCTGCAGCCATCCTGTCACTGGATCTATGCCCAGGTGAGCTCCTTAGAGGCTCTTCCCACTCGGCTGCCCCTCCTGGAGCCTCATTATGGCAGGGTGGGAGAAGCCCAAGAATCGGCAGAGGGGGGAGGTGAGTAGAGCCGAGGGCAGGACACGCAGTAATGGGTTTAAACAATGTGTAGAACGATAGCAGCTAGATATCAGGAAAATTCTTCTCAGTCAACAGTGGAATGGGCTGCCTAAGGAGGTGGTGAGCTCCCCCTCACTGGCAGTCTTCAAGCAGCGGCTGGACAGATCCTTCTTCTGGATGCTGGAGGCTGATCCTGCATTGATCAGAGGGCTGGACTAGATGGCCTGGTTGGCTCCTTCCCACTCTAGGATTCTGTGAGTCTAGTTCAGCAGTCGAATGGGCTGCCTGAGGAGGTGGGGAGCTCCCCCTCACTGGCAGTCTTCAAGCAGCGGCTGGACAGATCCTTCTTCTGGATGCTGGAGGCTGATCCTGCATTGATCAGAGGGCTGGACTAGATGGCCTGGTTGGCTCCTTCCCACTCTAGGATTCTGTGAGTCTAGTTCAGCAGTCGAATGGGCTGCCTGAGGAGGTGGGGAGCTCCCCCTCACTGGTGGTCTTCAAGCAGCAGCTGGACAGATTCTTCTCCTGGATGCTTGAGGCTGATCCTGCACTGAGCAGGGGGTGGGACTAGATGGCCCCTCCCACTCTAGGATTCTATGAGTGTAGTTCAGCCAATAACCCTGACTGTAACAGATGGGGAGGGGGTGGCTGATGGAAAATTGCTGGCCTAAGACCTCCTTGTGAGCTCTTCGCAGGCCTAAGATGCATACTGGAGACGTTACGCCTTTCAGCCCATTCCCTTCCCGGTGGTTCTGCACCAGTCTCTGGTTCTCACCTGTGCTTGATGAATCCAAGGGACCCAAACCTGCCAATGGCCGAATGAGTGCGGGGAGTAAAAGTCTGCACCCACCTTCCCATTGGGCAGAAACCTGCGGACCTCCACTTTATACAGGTGCCACCCCGGATTGATCCCCGAATTGTCGTGCCCGATGCGAATCTTCTCAGTGATGTCTCCTATGTCTTCCAGCTGAGGAGAAAAAACAACACCGTGATCCTGGGACCCTGTTCTCAGCGTCTGCAAAACAAAGCGGAGAAAATATCCTGCCCCAAACAAAAGTCAAGAGCCTTAAAAGGTCAAAATAAGGGAAATGAACTCAATCCTGTGTAGGATTCTGTGTAAAAAACTGTGTAAAAAACACGATTTTTAAAAAATATATAGTAGTAATATTTATTTAAGTTAAAAACCCAATGTCTTCACTGACCAGATGCGTTTCGGTGTTACTGCCTTTATTAGACATCAGGTATCAAACAAAACCAGCATACGTAAAATACAATAAATTCCAGAATTGTTATCACTCGTTGGCTCCTTTACATAAAATGATATCCTCAGAATCATTTCTGAGGCAGGCAATTTATTGCCTACAGGCAAATTGCCTACAGGCAATTTATTTTATTATTTATTTATTTTATTTATTACATTTATATAGCGCCTTCCCTGAAGGCTCAGGGCAGTTTACATCAAACAGAGAACTGTACAAATGACTCAGTATACAATAACATAATAATAACTATAACATTATGAACAATGGAACATTGGGGAGGAACTATTTAAATCTCTCCCATTTATCTGAAAGCACTTCAGCCGCACAGGAAAGAAACTATTTTCTCCCCCACTTCCCGTTGTAAAGCCATAGCCTGCTTTGGTTCTATACATAGAAATGAAATGCCACGTGACTGGCAAGACAAGCGATGACATGAAGCTCAGGGGAGGGGGGACCCTCAAGCCCAGCCCAGCCCAAACGGTGTGTGTTTATTACATCTCCTCACACGTCGCCAGCTGATAACCGTTTTCAAAATGCTTTTGAGACGCCATCTGCAGAATACAAAGCAGGCCGGGCAGTAAAACTACTAAAAGGAAAGAAAAGGCAATTCACAGCTCAGGGTGTGATCTGGACTCCTGGAATGGCGTTCAAAGTCTGTTAAGCTCCAGATTTCAGATTCTCACAAGTGACAGGAAAAGGGCATTTCTCTTGCCATTTTCACCTTTTATCCTTCATTTCCTGCCTTTAGAAGAAGGGTTGGTTCTTAGATGCCGCTTTTCTCTACCCAAAGGAGGCTCAAAGTGGCTTACATTTGCCTTTCCTCTCCCCATAACAGACACCCTGTGAGGGAAGGGAGGCCAAGAGAGCCCTGATATTACTGAAGAAGAAGAAGAAGAGTTGGTTCTTATATGCCGTTTTCCCCTACCAGAAGGAGTCTCAAAGCGGCTTACAGTTGCCTTCCCTTCCTCTCCCCACTACAGACACCCTGTGAGGTGGGTGTGGCTGAGAGAGCCCTGATATCACTGCTCAATCAGAACAGCTGAGGGGAGCCTAAGGTCACACAGCTGGCTGCATGTGGGGGAGCGCGGAATCAAACCCAGCTCAAGAGATTATAAGTCCGCACTCTTAAGGACTACACCACGCTGGCTTAGTCAAATTAAGTACCTGTAATGGAACAAATGCCTCTATTTATCCCATTTTAAGGTCCCTCCACCCTCCACTTGGTGTTCTTTCTGTCTTCGGTTATCACAAGCTTTTTGGGACAGGCCAGACTGCCCAGGGATTCTGGTTTCTTTTTTTTTAAGGGCCGTATCATCATGGACTTGGGGTCAATGTGGGTGAGCAGGTAAATTTCCTACAATCTGTAGGGGGTTGGATGACCCTGGAGGTTCCTTCCAACTCTATGATTCTATGATGAAATTTCATTAATATTGTGCATTCCCTAGCAGAGGGGACCCCTGACCTTTTCGAGCCTGCAAGGACTTTCAGAATGACGGCCATAAGAGGTGAGGCAAACCATAAAGTGTCATGTGCAGAGGTTATGCACAGCTCTAGTACTTGGTAGGCTACGCTGCTGCTTTTCACGGGTCTTACCGATGGCTTTAATCCACTTGGATATACTTCTTACTGAGATACTTATGCACATTGGCTCTAACTAACCCTTCCCAGCAACTTACAACCCCACCCTCTCTCTCTCTACCGATATATCATGGTTGGCCATCCAGTCCCACCCCCTGCTCAGTGCAGGATCAGCCTGTAGCATCCAGGAGAAAGATCTGTACAGCCACTGCCTGAAGACCAGCAGTCAGCTGGATAAATCATGTGAACTCAGTAATTCATGCAATTCATGACGCTATAATTTATGGAAATTATTCAGATAGTGAAATCTATTTGTCCTCCCAGATGATCAACATCTGCATAAAGGGCAGATGTAACATTCTAATCCCTTTGTTGTGCCGCATCTGTCCAGTGTTACCTCGATGATGAACTGATTCACAGAGTTCCTCTCGAAGTACATCCTCCGCTCCCTCTTGTTTTGGCATAAGGCTTTCTGTCGTGTGCACACCCCGTCGGCTCCGTACAGGACTATGAAAACATCGGCATCGGTGCCAGCCCCAAACACGTCACTGGTGTAAACGGTGACCTCATAAGGGACAACTGCAAAACAAGCAGGAGAAACAGAGGGTGTACCCAGGCATAGGCTCTGTTTTGCATTAGGGTTCCCAACTTCCAGGGGGTGAATGGAGATCTCCTGGAATGACACAACTGAGTGACAGAATCTGATTATGCACAGGGAGAAAAGGCCAGGCTGGCACTCACATAGCAGTGGGGCAAATTCCCACTTGTGCAAAATCTGAACATTGGCCTGGCCCCCTCCAGACCCTGGCCTGCTTTAGGGCTTCCATTGTCCCGCGGCAAGGGAACACTGATATTTTCACATTCCTTTTTTTGTTGTAGTAGCCATTGTCAGACAGGCTAGGCCAGGCCTGAACACATGGGGTGAGCCGAGCCTGGAAGGCCTCCCCCACCTACGTTGTTCCAGCAGGGACAGAAAATTCCCCTTTTGGTTCCACAGTGTCGCGGAACTGAATGGGGCATTTTTTTTTTTTTTTGCCTTCCACAAAGGTGGGATAGTGTTGTCAGGCAATCCCACCCTCGTGGAACCAACCCCCCGGCATCACGACAATGTGTGGCAGAACCTTTCCACCCGGGAGTTGTGCATGGACACAGAGAATACCAAGTTGGAATGTGTGTGCCAGGGGAAATCAGCCCCTCTACATACACAGGAAGCAGCAGGGCATACTGCGCCATCACAAGAAACCAGCTGCATAATCAGTCAAAGTGATAGAGATCAATTCTCCTTGCGAAAAAGGCTGCTATTGGGAGCTGGAGTCTCTAGCAGTATACCTCACTGAGCCCCTCCCCTCCCCAAACCACAACCTTCTCAAGGCTCTGTCCCCCAAATCTCCATGTGTTTCAAGAACCGGAGTTGACAACTTTACTTCTCACTGAGAACAATCAGGCCCCATTTGAACAAAGGAGAAGAACCAGGAACATGAAGAAGAAGAAGAGTTGGTTCTTATATGACGCTTTTCTCCACCTGAAGGAGTCCCAAAGCAGCTTACAATCTCCTTCCCTTCCTCTCCCCACAACAGACACCCTGTGAGGGAGGTGAGGCTGAGAGAGCTCTGAAATGACTGCTCGGTGAGAACAGCTCTATCAGTGCTGGGGTGAGCCCAAGGTCACCCAGCTGGCTGCATGTGGGGGAACGCAGAATCAAACACAGTTAGCCAGATTAGAAGTCCGCACTCCTAACCACTACACCAAGCTGGCTCCCTGGAATGTTGGTTTGATGCCCCTGATGAATGATCTGAGGCTACAGAAGAGAAGGGAAATGGGGCAGGAAACTCCTCCCATGCTCCAAAATGGTACCAGGTCCATCGGCACTGCTGGTGGAGGCACTTTCCACTAGTGACATAACATGATGTTGCATTGGACATGGTGGAGGGCTATGCTTTGGTTTTTGGACAAAACTCTATGGCAGAATTTGCTTTAACTGCACATGGCCGGGATTGAACTGGAGAATCTTCTTCATGCCCAGCCGATGTTCTACTACTGAGTCAGGGTCTCAAGTCAACTCCTTCACATGACCTGCTGCCTGGTCCTTTTAACTAGAGATGTCAGGGACTGGACCTGGGACCTTCTGCATACCAAGCTCTGCCATTGCACCCGTAACTCCGGTGACTGCTTGTCTTTCTCTCCAACTTGGGCTCAAAGTAGCTCACATCATTCTCCTTCTCCTCCATCTCATCCTCACCAAGACATGAATGTATAACTCCACCAGGGGTACCGACTGAACCCCATGGTAGAGTGAGGATTTAAACCCAGGCCTCCCAAATCATAGGTTAGCCCTCTAACCCCAGCACCAGGCTGGCATTTCTTACTCACATGGGACATACGTCCTTGTCTGAAGATCAGCAGGAAAGAGGACCCTTTCAATAGAGCCGTCGTCTTCTGATTTGTCCAGCCAACGGCCACAAGGGAACACGTAGCACGTCCCCAAACAGTGAGCATCCACTTCGACCCACTCGAGGAACCAACCCGAAGCTTTACCTACGGCAGAAACAAAGACTCTTCACTGGGTTGGATGAGTCAGAATCATAGAGATGGAAGGGGTCACCAGAGTCATCTAGTTCAGAGGTAGTCAACCTGTGGTCCTCCAGAGATCCATGGATTACAATTCCCATGAGCCCCTGCCAGCATTTGCCTGTGGTCCTCCAGATGTCCGTGGACTAAAATTCAGCGTTTGCTGGCAGGGGCTCATGGGAATTGTAGTCCATGAACATCTGGAGGACCACAGGTTGACTACCCCTGATCTAGTCCAACCCCCTGCACAATTCAGGAGCTCAAAACTACCTGCCCACCGACATTGACCCCAATTCCATGCCCGAGTTACTCCCCACCTAAAATCTAGCTAGATTCAAACCCAACAGCAACTTGGAGGCCAACAAATTTTTCCAGAACATAAGCATTCAAAAGTCAATGCATCTGATACAAGGAGGAATGGAGATCCCTGGGGCTGATTTCCTCATATCCCTTCTCTCCTGAGATCAATGGAGGAGACATGACTCAACATTCAGAGGATCAATCATTTAGCATTGCCATTGTGGAGAAAGAGACTAGGCCTACAGAGCAACAGGGGCTCCAGTGCCATCTAGTGATGTCATCAGCCATCCAAACTTCTGAGAAAGGCCGTGTAACCCCTGGGGAGCTCTTTCGTAATCCCAGGGTTCCTCGAAACCCTGGTTGGGAATCCCTGCTGTAGACCATTAGTATTTGCTACACAAGAAACCACCCTTATGTGGATGATCCAAGTTATCATGGTCTCATCAGATCTAAGAAGCTAAGCAGGGTTGGCCCTGATTTGTATTTGGACAAGAGGCCACTAAGGAAGTCCATGGTCACAACACAGAGGCAGGCTATGGCAAACAAGCTCTCTTTGTCTTTTGCCTTGAAAAAGTGATGCAGTTGCAACCGTAAGTCTGCTGCGACATGTTGGCGCGTTCCACCGCCACATAAGAAATCCAAGCCGACAAATGCAAAGATAGTTTGTGCATGACCGGAAGGGTAGCCGCATCATTGCAGCCCAACATACCTGAGTTGTCATGGCCAATCTTTATTTTCTTGAAGTCTCCGAGGTCCACACATTCCACCGTGAATATGTCAGTCTTCCCTCGCTCAAATTTGTTCTTGTTCGTCTTGGAGGCCATCAAGTATATTGTTCCTGTTTTGTTTCGATTACAGATTTGCATGGTTTACAGGAAAGGAGAATGGGGCCCTCTCTGCCCCACACTGACACATTTGCTGAGGCACTAACCATTTGAACCCCAAGCACCTTGAACATCTGTGGAACATCTCTGAACATTGCTAAACACCCCCATACCTATGGCATAGAACTAGTGGTCTACTGACTTTGTCAAGAGGGGAGAAGGGTGGGTGGGTTAGAGTTGGTGGGTATTGTTGGGATTGTATTTTTTAATTTTGGGATCTAAACCAACATTGAACTGGCTGGTGTGGGAGTGGTGGTCAACAAATATGATAAATAAATAAATAAACAGCATTGTCAGGTCATCCTCTTCATTTGAAAACTGACTAGTTGTCAGACCAGTGGCCCATCTAGTCTAGCATCCCATCTCAAAAGTTACTCTGGAAGACCAACAAAAGGCCAAGTCCTTCTCCTCATGTTGTCTCCTGGCATGGGAATTCAGATGTAGACCATCTCTGAAGGTGGAGGTTTCCTTCAATCCCCATGGCTAGTAGCCACTGATGGCCCTCTCCTCCTTCACTTTGACTAATCCCCTTTCCAAGCCATCAGTGTTTGGGTTCAATACTGAACTCTTCTTCTTCGCATCAGATCTGAATGTCACGGTTATTTCTCAGTCAATTTTAGGACAGCATTTCCTCTTTGTTACTCTATAATATATTGTAACCTGCCCTGAGCTACCAGGAAGGGTGGGAAAGAATAAGATGACAATTCTTATATTTTGGCAAGCTTTGCAATCACATTCAATATATGCACGGTATTTTCACTAACATTGCCCTTTTTTCAGAATAATATTCAAAACAGCTCTGTAATGTAGGTCCGTATATTTAATCTCCATAACGCAGATAATAGTGGAGTTTAAGGAGAATTGCTCCTCTGAGGCCCACTATTGGATCTACAGCTGGGGCAAATTGGAGCAGAGAGAACTGAACGTTTCCAATTCAGTTAATCGTAGTTGTTTCCAACTTTGCCAAGCATTTTAATTCTCTGCTGTTCACTGTTGGCTTTGAAGGTCTGCATGCAGTGTACACAATATGTATTTGTATGTCATTTATTTATGTAAGATACATATCGTATTTGATGTGACTTCCTCTGCACACCAATCACATTGAAAAATCCGTGAGTTCTGTGGGGAAAATTCAAAGTGAAGGAACCAAAAGGGACACAAAAAATAAATCACTAGATTGAGTCCCACAGGGAAGAAGGAAGAGACGGACCAAATGGAGGATATAGGAGTAGAAACAGCAGAAGTGAGAAATACAAACTCAACGAATCGCAGCCTGGAGCTCCTTGGCCAGTACGGTAAGCTAAATTCTCATGTCTATCTTACAGGGATTGTCCAAAATTGAGTGTGACTATTGCCATACCCGAGAAAAATACAATGCATGCCCCAAAACTCAGAAACGTGAACACTGTCAATCCCCCAAAAATTCAGTAGGAAATGCCAAAAAAACAGTAACAGAAATGTGAATGCCCAATTTGCAGCTTTCCCCGTAAATCAATAAAATGAACATCAGGACAGGATTCATCTCCAGCTTAGCAACAGCAGGATCAGCCAAAAGGAATCTCAGATAGCTCCAGAGGAATCTTGAACTTCCAGCCAAAAGTTTACAGCTACGGCGTATCCATCCCTGACGTGAGTCATTCTGTTGAGATTCAGCCAAACCCACTGAACAAATGTTTTGCCAAGAGGAAATAAAGGCATTTACTAAAGGACAGAGGGAAACGCTGTGTCGGCTCTCTTGAGCCAGTACAGGCAATGATTTGAGCAACCCCAAACCCACCGGCCTTGGTTCCTACCTGTGTCGTCTTTGGTTCCATACAGCACAATGAAGACGTTGGCATCTGTCCCGCCGTGCTTCTTGTCCCCCGTTTTCACGGTCACGGTAAACGTTGTGGATTGAGCTGTCAAAAAGAAGAATCTCTTTTGGGGAGGGAGTCCCAAGGGTCCACAGACCCCCCTGGTTGAGAATCTCTGGTGTGGAGTTTTTGTAACTCTTTGTTACAGGCTGGTGGTTGACATTTAGATGTCTTGACCTCTGTGAAAGATTTGCCGTCAGGTTGCTCCCAAGAGAGCATTCTCCTCTCTCGTGCTTGTTAGCAGCTCTTACCTAGCATACCTGATTTGTTTTCTCTCTTGACTAAACGCCAGGTACGAGAAAGCCCGGCTCATCCTAGTGTCTGGGAATAGTTTGAGCAATAGATTGGTTTGGCTTGTAGCACACAATTATAAGATGCTTAGTGTTAGGTGTACATCTCGTCTTGGAGCCTGGCTATGTTTTGCTCTGTGCGTGTGCATTCGAGGCTCAGGGGACGGGAGTTTAGCCTGCTGTTTCTGTAAACTTGATCAATGCTTATGAAAAATCTCCTAGAAAGGAAATCTGGGCCTTGCCTATCATTTCCTTGCAATTTCTGTGAATCTCGGAGCCCCTGGCCAGAGCCACAAGCACATCCTAGGGAATTTCCACTGGGATGTGTGGGAGGGAATCAAGGCTTGGTGAGTTACACTGTGAAGCGTTCCAAGAGTAAATCTCAATCTAAGGGGGGAAAGGAAGGAGCACATGTAGAAGGCTAGGGGAAGACAAGAGTCAAAAAGTTTAGATAGCTTTTTTTGTTAGTCCATTCCTTTTCTCAGGATATACCCAATCAGATTCGTAAAAGCTGCACAATGAAACAATTGGATGGATCTAATCCAGCCTTCCTCAACTTATTGACCATTGAGAAACCCCGAAACTTTCTTCAGGCTTCAAGAAACTACAGAAGTGACGCGATCGTGCAGAATATGGTTGGGAAGCAGAACTGTGGACACGCCCACCTAGGGCCCCTCCCCTTCCCATCTCCTCCAGGCCTAGCACTGGAGTCCATATTACCCAATAAATATATAATAATTTTATAACTCTAACTATATAACTATATAACTATAACTATATATAACTATATAACTATCTCTCTCTCTCTCTTTATATATGTCTATATATCTATATATCTATATATCTAGATATCTAGATATCTAGATATCTAGATATCTAGATATCTAGATATCTAGATATCTAGATATCTAGATATCTAGATATCTAGATATCTAGATATCTAGATATCTAGATATCTAGATATCTAGATATCTAGATATCTAGATATCTAGATATCTAGATATCTAGATATCTAGATATCTAGATATCTAGATATCTAGATATCTAGATATCTAGATATAGATATAGATATAGATATAGATATAGATATAGATATAGATATAGATATAGATATAGATATAGAGAGATCTCTATCTCTATCTCTATCTCTATCTCTATCTCTATCTCTATCTCTATCTCTATCTCTATCTCTATCTCTATCTCTATCTCTATCTCTATCTCTATCTCTATCTCTATCTCTATCTCTATCTCTATCTCTATCTCTATCTCTATCTCTATCTCTATCTCTATCTCTATCTCTATAGATAGATAGATAGATAGATAGATAGATAGATAGATAGATAGATAGATAGATAGATAGATAGATAGATAGATAGATAGATAGATAGATAGATAGATAGATAGATAGATAGATAGATAGATAGATAGATAGATAGATAGATAGATAGATAGATAGATAGATAGATAGATAGATAGATAGATAGATAGATAGATAGATAGATAGATAGATAGATAGATAGATAGATAGATAGATAGATAGATAGATAGATAGATAGATAGATAGATAGATAGATAGATAGATAGATAGATAGATAGATAGATAGATAGATAGATAGATAGATAGATAGATAGATAGATATTAATGAACTCCCACTCATTCAGGAAACCCTTCCAGGGCCGTCAAGAACCCTCAGGGTGTCATGAAATCCTGTTTGAGAAAGCCTCATCTATTCTAACATCATAGGATTACACTCGTCCTGTCAGGAGGTTTGTTTGGATAGCGTAACTAAGAGGCTAATGCTGGGAGCGATCGAGGGCAAAAGAAGAAGGGGACGACAGAGAATGAGGTGGCTAGATGGAGTCACTGAAGCAGTCGGTGTGAGCTTAAATGGGCTCCGGGGAATGGGAGAGGACAGGAAGGCCTGGAGGATCATTGGCCATGGGGTCGCGATGGGTCGGACACGACTTCGCACCTCACAACAACAACAACAACGGTATGTTCGACCGCAGACAGTTTTCTTTGGATTGAGGAATAGTATTTGGAATAGTATCACTGGCAGTCTTCAGGCAAAGGTTGGATACACACTTTTCTTGGATGCTTTAGGATGCTTAGGGCTGATCCTGCATTGAGCAGGGGGTTGGACTAGATGGCCTGTAAGGCCCCTTCCACCTCTATGATTCTATGATTCTATGATTCTATTTGAGATGCTCTTCAGACATGACAGATTAATAATAGATTCACATGACAGGATTCGGAGTTGGGAATAAATCCTCAAATTTTATGCGTGGATCTAGAAAGCACCACTAATTTTGATTTCCTCTTCGTCGCTGAAAGAAATATTAACCATGGGAGTTAGAATCTGACAAATGTAGGTTTTCCAAGGCCCTGTTCAGCCTAGTAAATAAATATTGGAACATGAGTCTCATATTTGAAAAACAAATTTGAACCCCCAACTGGAGCAATCATACAATGTACAGTACTTTACGAATGTTTATACGAGGGCTTTTCCCCCAGTTATTAAAACCTCATGTCTCTCAAGCGATACTTTTCTTCAAATTCCAATCCTTCAGTGAAAAATGCAGTCTGCAGGCTTTTATTCTAATGCCCCCCCCCTTTTTTTGCAAGAGTTACTTTGTACATTGACTTAAGTACGCTAAAATATACTTAAATATGTAGAAGGCTAGGTGTGAGTCTGGTCATAAATCAACAGAATTAGATATAACACAGGCCGGATGGTGAGGGAGAACAGAAGTTCAAACAAATACACAGAAGGTTTAAGGGGGAATTAACTGATATTGGCACAAGGTTATCATCTATGATCTGATAAAACATGTGAAGATCAGCCGGAGCATAGAGGGCAAACTGGATACATTGGTGTGCGGGAGGAATTATTCATGCCTCTCTCAGATCAGAACATTTGGGAGTCAGTCGGTTGAGCACACAAACGAAAAGATGTGGGGTAAAAGCCTAGAAGACAGGAATCTGACAAGGGGGTCTATAGCAGATGGGGCCGTGAGGAATGTCGGCAAATCCATTTCTGCAGCAACAGAAGGGCTGTAGCTTTGCAGGCAAAAAGTCCCAGGTTCAGTCCCTGGCATCTCCAGTTTTAAAATAATAATAATAATAAACTTCAAGGCCTTATACAGTCTAGACCAGCGGTAGTCAACCTGTGGTCCTCCAGATGTCCATGGACTGCAATTCCCATGAGCCCCTGCCAGCAAACGCTGGCAGGGGCTCATGGGAATTGTAGTCCATGGACATCTGGAGGACCACAGGTTGACTACCCCTGGTCTAGGGTGTAGTCTGCATGGAGCTTTTTACCCAGTCCCAGTTCGGATGAATCCCTCCCGTCTACACTGAATTCAATTTGCATTTTGATTTGGGGCGCTTTAAATTTCCCCTCTGCAACATGCATGATTGATCCGCAGTGACCCTACTCTGCTGTCTCCAATCTCCCACCCCCCTCTCTCCATTCGAGAAAAGAAAGAGGCTCCTGTTGTGCTTGGCTCCCCCCTCCCCTTCTGAGCTTCCCTGACCACGTGCAGAACACTTTTCTATTTTAATTGGGGAGGGGGAGAGAAAGACCCGAGTTCAAATTGATCTGAATTCAGCAGGATCCACAACGGAAAAAACAAACTAAGTGCAGAATCAGCTTGGGGGCTGCATATCTGAGGGACTTCCTTTCCCAGTATACCCCCATATTATCATCCTCTAATACCAACATGTTGGTGGTCCTTGGCCTGAAAGAAGTGAGGCTGGCCTCAGCCAGGGTCAGGGCTTTTTCAGCCTTGGTTCCAGCATGTTGTAATCAGTTACCAGCAGAGATATGGGCCCTGGCAGAACTACCTAAGTTTTGCAGGGCCCATAAAATGGTGCTATTCTATTTGGCTTATGGCAGAGGCAAAAATCAAGTAAATAAAATCTTATGGGCTTCTCTCCTTCCCTCTGAGCAAATGGCTGAGAAATAGGGGTGTTTATTGCTTTTATTGCTTTTATTGTATTTTAACCAGAATTTTAATATGTTGGAAATTGCCTCAAGCCTGCCTACAGAGAGGGGCGGTAAAAAAAAACAAAATAAATAACAAAATAATAATAATAAAATTTTATTTGTAGCCTAGCCTTCCCCAGTGGCTCAGGGTGGATAACAACATATGAGAAACAATTTTTTAAAAAATCAATAAAATATTATAACACGAACATCCAAAATAGATCCCTTAATTAATTCCACGACCGTCTCCTTCTTATGGCGAGATGTAGATTTCAGATTCTGATGTAAATGTGGCTTGAGCTTTGAACAGATCAGATATGAGAATCCTAGAATGGGAAGGGACTAATGAGGCCATCTAGTCCCACCCCCTGCTCAGTGCAGGATCAGCCTGAAGCATCCAGGAAAAGGATCTGTCCAGACGCTGCTTGAAGACCGCCAATGAGGGGAAACTTACCACA
The DNA here is from genome assembly GCF_049243985.1 of Paroedura picta. Taxonomy (NCBI): domain Eukaryota; kingdom Metazoa; phylum Chordata; class Lepidosauria; order Squamata; family Gekkonidae; genus Paroedura; species Paroedura picta. The sequence goes on from NC_135375.1 coordinate 11,769,037, forward strand.
TCCTTAGGCAGCCCATTCCACTGCTGTACTACTCTGGCTATGACATTTCCCCCCCCTGATTTCTAGCTGGTACTGTTCTACACGGAGTTTAAACACCATTACTGCAGGTCCTCTCCTTTGCTATATCTATATATCTAAGGTTAGATATAGCCTTAGAATGAGGGGGCTGGATGGAGTCACTGAAGCAGTCAGTGCAAATTTAAATGGACTCTGGGGAATGGTAGAGGACAGGAAGGCCTGGAGGATCATTGTCCATGGGATCGCAATGGGTCGGACACGACTTCGCACCTAACAACAACAACAACAATTTACTATGTGCTTCCTGTGTGTAACACTGCCATGCTTTCCAGAGGATTTAAAAAGAGGCATCCCATTCAAGGAGATAACACCTATGCACACTTAGAGCTGTCTAGTATCTCCCAATGTTCAGGCATGAAGAGTCCTCACTCCATCAATGCTCACACAAAGGTATCCTGGTAACGACTATGTCCAACGTCCAACCATGTCTTGAAACAATCTGCTTTTGATTTTTAAAAGCCACAGATACATCATCAGAAAAGATGACACTGTCGTAGGGTTATGCTCTGTTGCTCAGCAATTAACCGGACAGCCGCCACATCAGAGGGGACAGAAGGCTGAGCTTGATGAGATGTCATTTTGCAGCCATCATTACTGATGAGAAGCATTGGCCGTGACACTTGATGAGGAGAAACCTTCTCTGCCAAAGGACTGTCCAAAAAACACAGGGCCAAGAGGTTTGACGGAGGAGAGGCTGATGGAAATCATATGGAAAACTGGCAAGTGGAAGCTCTCCCAGACATTAGGACCTATTCCGCACACAATGGTTATTGCTCTTTCAGCGCACTTTAGAAGTCGATTTTCCTCTTCTGCACAGGAAAACCCACCTGCAAGAGCACATTGGAAGTGCATTATCCTGCATGTGCAGAATGAACCCTGGTCTTGGAAGCTATGTCAAGTTCTCAAGATTTTGGGATGGAGTCACCCTTTTTGGGAAAAACGTAGAACAGTGGAAACACCTCTTCTATTCACCATCCAGAAGGTTCCCCTAAGTTTGACCTTTGGGGATGCCATCACAGGGAGGGAGGGTATGTGTCACCACCCACTGGCTGTGACAAGAGTTCTCAAGGTCACCTTAGCAAATACTGGGGGGGTTGGGTTGTCTAAGGTTGGTCCTACCAATTGCTGTTCAATTAGCAGTGGGACAAAAATAAAACTGTTGCCAGCCACTGTAGCTCTAAGGATCGCTGGAAATCCTACTGTTTTCCCCGTTAGTGACTTAGTGGCTTTGGTGACAACACCATCATCAAATGCCGTCCCATGTCTTCTCCCCTAGGAGTGCCTGGGAAGGGTAGAGTTTGAGGAGGATATGACATCACTTGATGCTCTAGGCTCTCACCTCTAGTCTCTATGGACTTTACCACAGAGAGTAGGGGAAATTTCTAGACCATCACTGTCTGGAGGACATATATTCCTCCCACTACTCAATTCTGGGGTTGGTGGTGAGAAATTGGAGCCGAGGATGAGTAATTCCTCACTCCAGGCAAGTAAATAGGAGTCCTCATTGTGGGCGGAAGTTGGTATCTCCCTCTGCTTTCAGGCTGTCTCATGATGAATGTGTCCTGGAGTTGACCAGGGTCGAACCTTCCATTTGCACCCAACTACTTCATCCACAGTAGTGTTAGCCTGGTGTAGCAAATCCAAACCCAAATCTAGTGGCACCTTTAAGACCAAAGAAGTTGATGGTGGCATAAAGATGATTGAGTCATACTTCACTTGTGTAAATGCATGATGTGAATTTTTTACGCAAACATTCGAGGGAAGGGTGGCATATAAATATAAGAAATAAATAAAATAAATACATTTATAATGGAAATCACGGGAGCAGGGAGTGGGTGGAGAGAGACGAGAAAATATAGGCATAATATAAACTTGCCCCAGAGGGACGGACCAGAATCAATGGGATGAAATTAATTCAAAAGTAATTCTGTCTCAACATCAGGAAGAAGTTCCTGACAGAGCGGTTTCTCAGTGGAACAGGCTTCCTCGGGAGGTGGTGGATTCTCCATCTTTGGAAATTTTTAAACAGAGGCTAGATAGCCATCTGACGGAGAGGCTGATTCTGTGAAGGTTCAAGGGCATAGCAGGTTAAAGTGGATGAGCAATTGAGATGTGAGCGTCCTGCATAGTGCAGCTTGAATAAATCCCTCCCATCTACACTGAATTCGATTTCCATTTTGATTTGGGGCATTTTAAATTTTTTTACATGCTTGATTGATTTGTGGTGACCCTAAGCTTTCTCCCGCGATATCCAGAAGTGAATATAAGCTTCGATATTTGAAAAACCGCCATCAAGACGTGTGCAGATTTCTGCTTTTTGTGAACTTCCTTCTCCGTGCCTGGTAGCAAAGCGGTCTTCCCTGACTGGCCAGGGCATCAGTTCAAAGACTTCCTAGTTCCCAGTTGCAAGGCTTGTCTTCAAGTGACTGTGCTCCAGAAGCTCTAACTTCTCTCAGCAGAAATTTGCCTCTTGGATTTATTTCCCCCTCCTCTGATATCTCCAATCCTCTCCCCCCCCCATTCAAGAAAAGAAAGAGACTCTTGCTGTGCTTGGCTCCCCTCCCCAATCTGAGCCTCCCCAATCAAGTGCAGAACACTTTCTGTTCCAATTGGGGGGGGGGGTACCAGAGAAAGATCTGAGTTCAAATCGATCTGTATTCTTCAGGATCCACAACAGAGAAAAACAAAGTAAGTGCAGAATCAGCCCTGGTTGCGTGAGGCTGATCCTTCATTGAGCAGAGGGCCGGACTAGATGGCCTGGGTGGCCCCTTCCAATTCTGATTCTAAAACTGGCACCCTCCCCATCTCAGCAGCTGTTCTGGGTTCGTTTCTGGCATGGGCAAGGAGGAAATAAAAGAGGGCAGCAGCCAACCTTTCTGCTCCAGGCCAAGGGTAGCAGCGGAACTGGAACTGTTTGGATCCTTCTTAACAAATGCTTCCGCCACCGGCACTAGTTCCCTGGCTACCTGCCCGTCGTCCTCTTCCACTGCCAGCCACCTCTGACACGGGAAATAGTACCTGCAAGAACAACACGCATGAGTCCTGCACCGCCCTGGTGACGCTGCATCTTGCTAGTCAGTTAGTTAGGACATTCTCTCTCTCTCTGTCTCTCTCTGTCTCTCTCTGTCTCTCTCTCTCTCTGTCTCTGTCTCTCTCTCTGCCTCTCTCTGTCTCTCTCTCTCTTTACAAAGTTTGTTCATCTTCTAAATACAATTATTTTATTCTTTTAAGCAGTTTGGTGCCAGGAACCTCTGTACATATTTCCAGCAGGACGAACAATTGACCTAGATATACTCGTAGAAAGCGAGTTGCCCCATTTTAGGAGACATAAAAATGTTATAAATACCCTATACCAGGGGTAGTCAACCTGTGGTCCTCCAGATGTTCATGGACCACAATTCCCATGAGCCCCTGCCAGCAGTTGCTGGCAGGGGCTCATGGGAATTGTAGTCCATGAACATCTGGAGGACCACAGGTTGACTACCCCTGCCCTATACCAAAGGGTTGCCAACTCCAGGTTCCTAGAGATTTGAGGACAGAGCATGGGAAAAGTGGAATTAAGAGAGGGAAAGGACCTCAGCACGGTATAGCGCTCCAAAGCCCGCCCTCCAAGGCTGCCCTGCCACTTTCTCCAGGGGAACTGATCTGTCAGTTGTAATTCTAGGGAAATCCTGAGCATTCCCCTCACCTGGAGCTCTACCTGCGCCCCTCACTCCAGTCTTCAAGAAGACAGTTGGCTTTTATACCTCGCTTTCCCCAATGCTGAGAAATCTCAACGCGGCTTACAATTGCCTTCCCTTCCTCTCCTCCCCAGCAGGCACCTTGTGAGGCAGGTGGAGCTGAGCAAGCTCTGAGAGAACTGGGACCGGCCCAAGGTCATCCAGCAGGCCTCATGCAAGTCAAAGCAGCTGTCAATCACCTTCCTTTCTTGTTCCCAAACCAGGCACCTTGTGAGGCAGGTAGGACTGAAGGGGCCAGAGAGAAGAGCTGAGACTGGCCCAAGGTCACCCAGCAAGCATCCAGTGTGGGAGGAGCGAGGAATCAACCCCAGCTCTCCAGATTAGGGTCTGCAGCTCTTTAGTCAGCTCTCTAGCAGCAGCTGAAAATGGCTTTAGTTTGAGCTGCAGTCAACTATTGAATGTCTATATGTTTTTGCAATTCCTGCTTTATTTATACTGTGTTTTTATCATTGTTTGATTAATATTGCAGGCCGCCTTGAATTTTACACGTGGGAAAGGCACTTATAATTTCTAAGTAAATGAAAATGAGCATAAATTTTCTCACGTGGTTTCCTCCTTGGTGTCAATAATTTCTACCCTTTCCAAGAACCAAGCAGGGTTGCTTCCGGAGTTATCATGTCGTATACGCAGCTTCTTCAACTCCCCGAGGTCAACAGCTTTGACGGTGAAGATATCCACCTGCAAAACGGCAAGAATGCATGGCGGTCCTGTTTGTATAATGCGTGTTCCACTGAACACAGTATTTCCCCCTTTTTATTTGCGTTTTAATACCTGTCAGCTCAACATAAGAATGAAAGTTTCCCTCCCGTGAATGTTTCCCCATGTGCGAAGGTGGGTGGTCAAATGTTCATTACATTATTTCTGAAAATTCAGACTTTAGAATGAATGTTCACAGAAGAAGAAGAAGAAGAAGAAGAAGAAGAAGAAGAAGAAGAAGAAGAAGAAGAAGAAGAAGAAGAAGAAGAAGAAGAGTTGGTTCTTATAGGCCGCTTTTCTCTACCCAAAGCAGTCTCAAAGTGGCTTACAATCTCCTTCCCTTTCCTCTCCCCACAACAGAGACCCTGTGAGGTGGGTGAGGCTGAGAGAGCCGAAATATTCCTGCTCAGTCAGAGCACTTTTCTCAGTGCTGTGACAAACCCAAGGTCACACAGCTGGCTGCATGCGGAGGAGGAGCTGGGAATCAAACCTGGTTTGCCAGATTAGAAGTCCGCACTCCTAACCGCTACACCAAGCTGGCTCTCTATAACAAGGGGAGTCAACCTGTGGTCCTCCAGATGTTCATGGACTACAATTCCCATGAGCCCCTGCCAGCATTTGCTGGCAGGGGCTCATGGGAATTGTAGTCCATGAGTATCTGGAGGACCACAGGTTGACTACCCCTGCTCTATAGGATCAAAATTTTAAAAAATATTTTAAACATTAATTAACTTCTACCCATTCTGGAAACCATATCAAGGCCATCAAGGAACCCCAGGGTTTCACGAAACCCTGGATGAGAAAGTCTGGTTTTCCCCTTTGGTTTAACCAATATGAGACAGATCAAGATGGGTCACCATGTCTGTCTGTAGCAGTAGAAAACAGCAAGAGTCCAAAGGCACTAACAACTGCGTTCTCTTCGTCTCCCCATAACAGAAACTCTGTGGGGCAAGTGAGGTCGAGAGAGCTCTGAGAGAACTGTGAGTGGCCCAAGGTCACCCAGACGGCTTTACATGGAAGAGCAGGGAATCAAACCCAGTTCTCCAGATTAAAGCCCCCTGCTCTTTAGTCACTGCACCTCACTGGCTCTCAAAAGTGTGGGCAGAGTAAACAGAAGGCTTAGTAGAGACAGAGGAAAGAAGGGCAGGACAAGAGGAGAGAACGAGGACAAGGGAAATAAAACAGAGTTGGGAGTATAAGCTTTCACAGACAGTTGACTTTAGCATCAATTTATCCAAACCTCCATGAGATGAATCATAGGGTCCTTCCTTCCCAGAATAAAGGTCATTGTTAAGGCATTTTAGGTGTCTTTGTCAATTTATAACCTTAAAAGGTAAAGGTATCCCCTGTGCAAGCACCGGGTCATGTCTGACCCTTGGGGTGACGCCCTCTAGCGTTTTCATGGCAGACTCAATACGGGGTGGTTTGCCAGTGCCTTCCCCAGTCATTACTGTTTACCCCCCAGCAAGCTGGGTACCCATTTTACCGACCTCAGAAGGATGGAAGGCTGAGTCAACCTTGAGCCGGCTGCTGGGATCGAACTCCCAGCCTCATGGGCAAAGCTTTCAGACGGCTGCCTTACCACTCTGCGCCACAAGAGGCTCTTTCTTTATAACCTTGCTCTACCTAAATAAGAACCCTTACAGATGGGCAGATCCAGAAGGGAAGAGAACAATGTTCATTTCTCTTGCTGTTTTTCAGTTCGTGGTTCTTTGGTTGGCAGCCTGCTGTTCTGAGGCTCTTACCTGCTCCTTCTCAAACTTGTTCATGTGGTCTGAGCGCTTCAGGTGACGCTCCCCAGTGTCTCCTCGTTCCCCGTAGATGGCGACGTAGACATTCGCATCGGTCCCTGCGCCCATCACAGACCCAGTGATGACGTGGACATCATAGACTTTAGCTGGGGAAATTAAACCACAATCACAGGTTCAGAAAGAGCCCTAGGGAAGGGCGGTATAAAAATCTGCCCTTCCCTATGGAATGGATTGGGGTTTTTTTGGGGGGGGGGGGATGGATTCTATGGCATGGTCACTCTCTTCCTCAGAATCCATCTCCAAAATTCCAGGGATTTCCCAACCCTCCCCCTTCCTACGTCCCCTTCCGGTGGCCAGTGGGAACTTGGCAACTCTAGGAAACAGCCTCAGAGGAGGCTGCCTGCTAAAACTCTCCAGAACAGTGACTCATGCAGAAGTACAGCAGGTACAGGTCCTCTGGGGGGAGGTGCTTCTTCTTAGCCTTACACATGCTAAAACAGTGATCCCCAACTTGGAGCTTGCCTTTGATGTCAATTCTGAAATAAAAATGTGCCCCAGCTGTGAGATTTCCAGCTCCAGGCTAGGTTTCTGATGCCATGGCCATGCCCCTTCCCCGCAAATGGATTACAAGCAGAAGCCAACAAGCTCAGTTACCCTCCAGTTCTGTTCCCTCTTCCGGCATCAGCTCCACCACCAGCTCCTTGTCCTCTTCATCGCTGGCCAGCCAACGGTGGGCTGCAAACTGATACGTCTCAATGGTTCCTTCCATCGAGGGCAGTTCATTCTCCTCGTCTTCTCCCGACTTCCTTTTCTTCTTCTTCTTCTTCTTCCCTTCCTTGGTGGCAAACTTCTTAATGGAGACCGTCTCCAAGTACCAGCCATCCCCAATGCCACTCCCATCGTGGCCGATCCGGATCTTGTAGATCTTCCCAACGTCCATGGCCTCTATCTTTAATGCAATAACTATCATTGTTATGCTTCGCTCAACAGCAGCATTGTATGGGACGTATCAGCTGCAGCCTCTACATCTGAGATTCTACTTCTATGCAGACGTAATGATGCCCACCCTTTCCCGCTTTAAGCCCTTGAACTATGCAGAGGGACACCTTCTAAAATTCCTTTTGGGTGACAGGACAAGGGCAGTTTCAAATGCAGTCGCAAAATTTTGCTTCTTAGCATTTCAAGTATGGAAAGCTTTATTTTCAACAATGGGTAATTGTTGCTTCCATCTTTATCTGATGTATGTTAATAATCAAATGTACTTTGCATGCTGGGTTTTGACTGCTCTAGAGCAAGAGTCCCCAATGTAGCACCTGTGGGGCCTCTGCCAGTACCTTTCCAGGTGCTCCCCAAGTGTTTTTGGAAACTGAATAGGGGGGTCTCTTGTACGGGAGGGTTTCTTGGTCACCAGAGATCTGATTGGCTGTTCAGATTAAAATAACGTCCTTTCAACAGCAGCTGTGGCCACACTGTTTTATTTTCTCTCCGTATTCTCTCTCAAGGTATTTTTGTAAATTACCTTTCTCCTCCCTTGAACCGTTCACCTCATGTGGCAGCCATTTTGTGGATGGATCGAGTGGCAGCCATTTTGAGGTGACTCCAAAGCTGCCCCGCAGGGTCAAAAAGGTTGGGAAGCGGCTGCTTTAGAGTTCTTAATGAGCTCCACATACAAGCATCACCCCCATCATTGTCACGACGACTCAGTAAAGGAGGTGTCAGTGATGATCAGGGTTAGGGGGTAGCCAAGGAGTTGGCCCACCCCTTCTGGAAACGTTGGCTTTTCCAAATGAGAAAAGTGACCGGTGGCAGCAGAGAGAGGCCAGCTCAAGAAGACTATTCAGATGGCCTTCCCACTACTAAATGAGAACTTGAGGCCACAAAGTACCTCAGGGCCAATTTTGTCCACTTAGAATGAAAGAAATGGAGAATGCATGCTAAAGATACTTTAAGATATTTTTGTTTTAGGATGCTCTGGGCTGATCCTGTGTTGAGCAGGGGGTTGGACTAGATGGCCTGTGTGGCCCCTTCCAACTCTATGATTCTATGATTCTATGGCCTGTATGGCCCCTTCCAACTCTATGATTCTATGATTCTATGGCCTGTGTGGCCCCTTCCAACTCTATGATTCTATGATTCTATGGCCTGTATGGCCCCTTCCAACTCTATGATTCTATGATTCTATGGCCTGTATGGCCCCTTCCAACTCTATGATTCTATGATTCTAAAGATAAAGATCGTTTGGTTGGGCAGCCATGTACTCGCAGATAAGCCGACCCGCATATAAGCCGAAGCACCTCATTTTACCACAAAACCTGGGCATACTTATTGATTCACATATAAGCCGAGGGTGGGAGGGAAATGCCCCATCATCACAGGCTCTCCCATCCAGCATTGCCAATCCCTTTGCCATTGAAGGCGAAAGGGAAAAAAAAGATCAGACTCCATCACTCAAACCGTTGATGTCCTACAAGCTGCCAGAGCAAACTCAGCTTGCTGTGCACCTTTGCAAAAGGCAATGCAATGATTGGCTGGCTGGAGCAGGCTTTTATTTCAATTACTGTATATACCTGCCTATAAGCCGAGGAGGGCTTTTTCAGTGTGAAAAAGGTGCTGAAAAACTAGGCTTATACACGAGCATATAGGGTAAGCTGAATTTGTGAGAGCCTTAGGGGAACAGGGTCCGAAATCCCACCTAATTTTGATGTCTTGCAAAAATCCAGTTGTACAGCATTCCTAGGGAAGGGGAAAGCAAGCCCCAGAAGGACCTGTCTCCCAAACGGTGTACCTTGAAGAGTTCTTGTGCTCCCCTCTCGTAGTTGTTTGACCTGTTCTGCAGAACCAGCACCTCCGTTTTCCCAAGCTCCCCGTACATCTGCATGTAGACGTTGGCATTCGAGCCGGCATTCCGGACGTCGCCCGTAACGACAATCACCTCATAATTTATCACTATACGATAGATACAGGAGAGGGGGGAGGAGGAAGATGGCATGGTGGAAATTAAGATTGTCCTCACACGTTGCAGAATTCTAGACCCAAAGATGCAACAATTCACACTTGGCCTAAAATCATGCATTTAAAAACAAACAAATGGAAATAGGAATTATTAAAGGTTTCCAACTCCTTTGGTTCCATCTTATCTAGGCAATGTAACGATAGAACATGGCAGTAGCCAATGATCGCGATCTCCTGAGAATCTCGGATGTTCGTTTGTTAAAAATCAAGTTTATGGTTCCTATTGTTGTGAAAATATTCATGAAATCGTGCCAAAATCTCAGAAGCTGGAAGGCTGGAAAATATTCAGGAGAGAGCTCTACAGCTCCTTGCTCTTTGCCATCCATTGTGGGCTTGGGGTGAGGGGGGTAGGCTCTACAACAGGGGCAGCCAAATGGTGGCTCACCAGATGTCCATGGACTACAATTCCCATGAGCCCCTGCCACAGGGAGAAATTATTATTTTACTGGTGTTAAAATGTTTTCAACTTTGCTGTCAGCTGCCCTCAGCCCACCAGGAAAGGGTGGTACAGATAAATAAAACATTTAGTTACTTCATTAGTTTCCTGACTATGGGCTTCTCAGAGGCTCCTAATGAACCACAATGGGAGATTGACTTGAAGGTGCCTCAGACTGGATCAAACCCTTGGTCCATCAAGGTTGGTATTGTCTGCTCGGACTGGCAGCAGCTTCCCTGGGTTCTCAGGTAAAGGTCTTTCACTTATCAGACACCTCATCCTTTTAAATGGAGATGCTGGGGATTGAACCTGGGACCTTCCGAATGCAAAACTGATGCAGTGCCACTGAGCCACAGCCCCTCTTCTCCTCTCCTTTTCACAGACTTCTCTTCTGATCCAGCTGGGCTTTTCTCGCAGTACAGAAAGTGTAGAGTAGGTGGGTTGGTTGGTTTTAATTGACTGACATGTGTAAATGGATTTGGGCTTTTTAAAAGAGCCTTATAACTAAGGTTTCGACGCATTCAGATAATGGGTTCAATTTTCCTGATTTATTCAGAAGGCAGAAATTAAGACCTATGGAAGCCTGCCAAATTAAATTAGGCGCTTGGGTTCGGGTGGCAGAGAGAGGCAAGAAGCAACGTGATGTTTCATGTTCTCATCATCCCGGTAGATTTTGAAAGTCCAGAGCAGTCTTCCAATGGAGGGGAGGACAACTCTGAAATCTTCTGGGTTGAAGATTCTTGCTTGAAACTTTAAGACCTTGTGCAGTCTGGGCCCTGCATATCTGAGGGACCACCTCTCTGAATATGTGCTCCAGGGAGCTCTTTGATGGAACACTGTGAATCAGCTAAGGATCCCTGGCCCTCAAACAATACACCTGGCCTCAAATAGACCCAGGGCCTTTTCGGCCCTGGCTCCTGCCTGGGGGAAGGAGCTCCCCAGTGAGATCCATGCTGAGTTCCACAGGGCCTAGGAGATGGAGGTCTTCCCCCCAGCCTATGGTTGATGCCAGCCAGACAACTACAGCAAAATGCCAGGCTGCTCTCCTGTCCCTTTCTTCCTCCTTGCCACTGACACCGCCTCTCAATAACATCATAGCTGGTTAATTTACCATCTATCTCAGTAATAATTGTTGGTGTTGACAACGGTTTTATTGTGATTTTAAATTGTATTAGTTTGGTTTTATTGTAAATAGAAATGTATCGTTTTTATTATAATATGATGTAAATTGTTGTTCGCCGCCCTGAGAGGGGTGGTATATGAATGAATGAATGAATGAATGAATGAATGAATGAATGAATGAATGAATGAATGAATGAATGGCCAAGTAAACTCAGGAAGTTTGGATGATCTTCCCTTATGGCCTACTGTTCAACTTTCTGAGATCAAAAATTTGATAGGTACACTGCAGCCTGGTAAGCCAGCCAATTATAGACCGATAAGTCTACTAAGCATAGTAAGCAAACTCTACACAAAATATCTTCAGTGGAAACTTCAGGATTGGCTGGACCAGAATAATTTTCTGGCAGACGAACAAGGAGGATTTAGAGAGGGTTGTTCAACACAAGATCACTGTACAATACTTGATCATCTCGTAGTTAAATATTCTTCCAGCTCTATGACAACCCTGTATGCAGCTTTGTTGATATGAATGAATGAATGAATGAATGAATGAATGAATGAATGAATGAATGAATGAATGAATGAATGAATGAATGAATGAATGAATGAAGTATTCTGGCTTAACAGGCAGCAGCTTCTAGAAGCCTCATGGCCACTCATTTTTTACAAAGATTCCATCTAGAGATCCATATCAGAAAAATAATGGTATTTTTAAAAAATCTGGATTTTAGGGAGGGCATAATTATTGGCATTCTGGAATATTTGGGTCTCTGACACAAGTTCATTATTTGAATTTGGGTCCCCACCAATCACGAAATTATTTGGGAACGTTATTCCATATGAGGAATCGTTCTGGGGAAGGTGGGATCAAGCTGTTATTTTGCAAGCAAATGACACCATATTTTCAGTGGACCTGGTGCTTCCTGTCCTCTAAATACCCCCCACACACACACACACCAGTTTCAAGTGAGTTGGTCAATGGGGCCTGATTCTATGGGTCCCTGAACAAAGTGCCCCCAGTCACTCACCGTTGTTTCCTTTGGAGAAATAAATCCTATGCTTTCTCCAGAGCAAAAAATAGGCAAACACACAAGAGCAAGCAGCCCCTGGTCAAAAGCCTCTTCATGCAGACAGAATCAACAAGGCCAGATAGAACCAATGTCAAATCAGATAATCTCAGCAGGACCACGGGGCTAATGTGACAAACCAATATATCCGATGACAAACCACAGAATCCGAGCCAAATCAACTGAAGCAAACAACAGTATTTTCAAATCAAAAGAACCAACCTCACACTGCAGAAGCCAGGGCCAGAGAGGCAGTGCAAGCTCAACAGAACCCATGTCATGCCAGAGAATCCCAGCAGAACCAATTTATAGCAACCTCCCCCTTGGCATGATCCTGTTTGCCTGTGAGAATTGCCTCCCTCCCCAACTCCTGTTGCCCAGGAAACCTCCAAAAAGCAAAACAAAAATAAACAAATATATCCAAGAGTTAAAGCTAAGGTATTGTTCAGGTATATATTTGTACCATATATACCTGAGCCCACATTCTGTAGCTCCATCTACACATTGCTAGGTCTTTGGATGCTTTCACACATGCTAAATAATGCAGTTTCAACCCACTTCCGTGACCACACACAAGGGAATGTTGCCATTTCTTCTATTAAAGTGCACAGTGTGGATTGAAAGTGTGTTATTTTATTGTGTGTGAAAGCCCTGCTTGTGTCTGCTGGGGAACAACACATGGCCCGTACAATGGGACTTTTGTACTGGTCAGAAACATTCCAGCTCTTTTCTGTTTGCAACCAAAGTAGGTGAGGACAAACAACATTAGGCTCCCCCTCCCCACCATTTTTGTACTGGTATTGGCCCCATTAAGAGCCTCTTGTGGCGCAGAGTGGTAAGGCAGCAGTCATGCAGTCTGAAAGCTCTTCCCATGAGGCTGGGAGTTCAATCCCAGCAGCCGGCTCAAGGTTGACTCAGCCTTCCATCCTTCCGAGGTCGGTGAAATGAGTACCCAGCTTGCTGGGGGGTAAACGGTAATGACTGGGGAAGGCACTGGCAAACCACCCCGTATTGAGTCAGCCATGAAAACGCTAGAGGGCAGCACCCCAAGGGTCAGACATGACTCGGTGCTTGCACAGGGGATACCTTTACCTTTACCTTTATTGGCCCCATTCCTTTATCTCCCCACAAATTCTAACCTAAACACTAAGGAAGCACTGGGCATCCCTTACGTATCTCAATCGGCACGATCTCGCTTGGGTAGACCTCTATCTCCACCCTCCCGTCGGCTTCGTTCTTGTCAAGCCATCGGTTGCATGGGAAGTTGTACTGCAGGCCATGGACGGGAATGGTCACTTGAACACTGCCGAGGTGCCAGCCGGCCTGGAGCCCGACATTGTCATGCCCGATCAGGAGCCGTTTGAGCTTGAGAAACAAAAGGGCAAGAGAGTCTGCGTGGGTTACTTGGCACTGACATTTATTTTAAATACTGTTGAAGCAGGGGGTGAAAGAACATCAGGGCTGGGGATTTGATGATAAGCAAGCGCACAAGGATAAGGAGCCTAGCTAAGCATTGAAATGCGCTAAGACTGCAAAGCCAGCTCAGTATCAAGAGAATTACGGGAAAAGATGGAACCCTACTGGCTGCTCATAAAACTCAGTCTCTTCTGGGACAGAACCTGCAATACCAGCTCCGATCAGGGGTGGTGCTGCAGAGTAACAGGGAGGAAGTCTGTTTCATCTTCTTCCTGTCCTGGAAACATATCCATGTGGGTAATTTTAAGACTCATATTAATAATTTCCCCATTCTTTCTCAATCCTATGGTAACATAAACAATGGCTTGATATAAACAACTGTCTCTGGCCTTGAGATTAGAACATATCATCCTTGGTGACATTTCAAAATACAATCAAGAACAGGAATAAGTTTTCTGGGCCTTCTTTTACAAAACAGTTTGGTACACTAAGATTCTCTTTACAGAACAATAATAACAAATATATTATTTCACTCTCTTATATATCATGTGGAGCAGGGGTAGTCAACCTGTGGTCTTCCAGGTGTTCATGTACTACAATTCCCATGAGCCCTGCCAGCGAATTCTGGTGAATGCTGGCAGGGGCTCATGGGAATTGTAGTCCATGGGCATCTGGAGGGCCGCAGTTTGACTGCCCCTGCCCTAAACAGTTTGAGACCATTACGTCTACAGCAGGGGTAGTCAACCTGTGGTCCCCCAGAGGTCCATGGACTACATTTCCCATGAGCGTTTGCTGGCAGGGGCTCATGGTAATTGTAGTCCATGGACCTCTGGGGGACCACAGGTTGACTACCCCTGATGTGGAGGAGTGGGGAATCAAACCCAGCTCACTAGAAGCTCCGTAGAAGGTGTTTTTAAATCAATCTGACATTGCTTAAATGAACTTTTCACAACCAAAGGCAACACAATCCCTCCTTGTAATGACTTCAAACCGGATCTGCAGTGCCTCTCATACCTTCCCGATGTCCCTTGTGTCTAGCGTAAAGATATCGATCCGGCCTCGCTCAAACTGATCTTCTAAGTCGTTGTCGGAAACCAAGAGAAATTCTTTTTTAGTGTCTCCCTTCTCTCCGTACAGCTTGATCAGAACCTTGGAATCCGAGCTGGCTCCAGGGACGTCTCCGGTCTTTATGCTGATGTGGTACCCAACATCTACAGAGATATTCATGTGTACACAAAGGCGTGAAAAGTCACCGCTTTGTGGAGGATCCAAGTAAAGGGAGACCCAGATGGGAAAAAGAGAAGCTAGGAAATGAAGTGTGATTCTCAAGACTGGGTTAGGGCAAGTGGGAAAATCAGGCCCTGCCGTCAGTCTCCACACATATGCAGTGAGTCCACACAGTGACTTCCACATGCAAAAAGTCGGGTTGCAATTGAATGGGATTATTAATCATTACTCATTTATCGTATGGTGTGTGTAGTACAGCCACAACTGAGGATTGTCTGGCAGCCAGGCAAGGGACGTTTTGAGATGATGTGCCATTGCCTGCCTCCCCATCATGGCCCTAGTGTTTCTCAGAGGTCTCCCATCCAAATATAGCCAGGGTCCAATATTCTGCATGCATTCAGTTTAACACCCAGAAGGTTCATTGCAGACATTCAGTTGAACACACTTTTGTCTCGGAGTGGGGCTAGTGAAATATGAAATGTCTATGAGCAGGTACATGTGTTGTCTATGCGGTGCAACAGAGAGAGCTTGGATGCTACCCCTAGCATCAAGGATGCTTAATGGCCATTGGCTAGCTCTAAGGATCTAGCTGGTTATTGGGTGTTGTAGTTACCCAATCAGGGGGCTCCGCTTGGGGCCAGTCACAGACTTTTGCGGGAAACTGGTGGGGTGTTGTTTCATTCAGTTGTGTGAGATCAATCAGGAGCTGATGGTTTGGCACACGAGCAACTCTGCACTTTATTGAACCCACAATTCAATAAAATGTCTGTTGCAGAGGTCACCATTGCAGCGGCCATGGGTGTCATGACCCCTACCAACACCTTTCCGGGTGCCTGCCAAGTGGTTTGAGAAAGTGGATGAGGCCAGGGGGGCATTCTGCTGAAGAGAGCTTTGGATTGGCCATTAGAGATCTGTGCTGATTAAATTGATGTTCTGGTGGAAGCTGCCACCACTTAGATGGTTTTCTTTTCTCTCTTTCCCACTAGAAACTTATTCTTGTCCTCTGCTCTTGGTCTCTACTTCCAATGGCAGCCATTTTGTGTGCATGCATGGCTCCTCCCCCTATGGTGGCCATTTTGTGAGCGTGTATGGTTCCACCTCCTAGAGCACCAAGAACCTATGTTAGAAAGCCAAAGATATCCACAGGCTGAAAAAGGTCAGAGACCCCCGGCCTATTGTGACAACGTAAGGGCACAGGGAAAGATGAATTAAAAGAATGAAGGTGGTAAGCCTGATATGAGGTTACCTTTTTTGGGGTGGGAGCCTCATCTTTTTGAGTTGATATGTCCCTCTGCCCCTAATCTGCACCTGCGATTCTTAACACGGGTGATCTATAGATCTCAGGTGACATTCAGAAAAATCGGGAGACTATTAGGGGGTCACTGTATGGAGTGAAGATGGCAGCCATATCTTGAGATGCAAGGCAAAAGGAACAATAGAAGCAAGGGAGATACTCAGAGGTAACAAGCAAAAAGACTGAAATATAGAGCATCTCGTCATTCTAACTCAGGAGGCCCAATACGGATCAGGAATGGAGACAGGTTGAAATAATGTTTTCCCAGAAGCTGAAAAAAGAGTGTAGCCTAAGGGATTCAGGGAAAACAGAGCAAACTCACTTTCGAGAATATACGATCTCCCCTCCGGCACTAGCTCCCGAATAATCAGTCCATCGTCCTCGTTTTTGTCAAGCCATCTGGTTGGCAAACAAAAGTTAGTTATCTGCTATTACCCATCATCCGCGAGAAAGCTCACCAAAATCCAGGAAAGTACAATGCTCAGGGAAAGACAATGCCATGTAGTTAGAGGTGTCGTTAGGGAAATCTCAAACAAAGGGTCTGATTAAACCTTCTTGCAACAAGTTCCCTCCACTGTGGTGCATCAGAATTCCAAAGAATTAAGTACAGTATTTGCTGGCATATAAGACTACTTTTCCCCCCTGAAAAACACGCCTCCAAGTGGGGGGGTCGTCTTATACGCTGGGTGCACTTCAGTTGGGAAAGACATAGTTGCCCATAGTGGCCCATAGTACTGTATTTTGAGTGGAGATGTTGAGGGGTCATCTTATATGCTCAGTCGTCTTATACGCCGGCAAATACGGGTAGTAGTGCATTGGCCTGGTACTCTATGAGCTGAACAGCAGCTGCGGCTCTCTAATACAATGAAAAGGAATTGGGAGAAAGGGAGGAGAGGTTCTCAAGCCAATACTCCTAATTCAAATGTATTTATTTTATGTATACCTTATTTATACTTTGATTTCTAGGCCACCACTTCCTACAAGCAGGCTCAGGGCCACTCACAATATACATTCACAATTAAACCCATTTTGAAGCATAATAAAACTATTCCACCAGGTCTATGGTTGAAGCCAGAGAAGATCTGTGCCCCCTCTCCAAAGGAGGAGTAAGGAGGGGAGGTACTCCACCATGTTCTATCTATGGTGGCCAGCTGCTTCTCCCTGGTCCCCCACAGGGGTAGGTGGGGGGGGGGGGTTGGTCTGCCGTCATGTCCTTGTTAGATTGTATTTTATTAACTACTGTGTTTTATGGGGATTTTTAGGGGATTGTATTTATTTATTTTATCTTGTAACCCGCCACGAGCTGGCTTTGCCAAGAGTGGCGGGCAATAAATTCAAATAATAATAATAATTATTATTATTATTATTATATTTCAAACAATATTTTCACCATTTCCATTGACCCATCTTTTAATCATTCCATATTGCCCCGTGACGGAGTAGAATCCACAGGTGGAGGGGGAAATTGTAGCAGGAGAAGGAAACTAGGGTACAAGGAGGGGAGGTGGAAGAGGACCATAGCTGTACCTCTGTCATCCTGGCCTCAACCATAGGCCTGGTGGAAGAGTGCCATTTTACAGGCCCTGTGGAATTTTGTTAGCTCTATCAGGCCCGGGTCTCTACAGGCAACTTATTTGACCAGGTGAGAGCCCGGGCTGGTTGAAGCCAGTTGGATTTCGCTGAGGTCATGGATCACAACAGGTTTGTATTTCTGGATCGTAAAGCTCCTTGGGGGACAAGGTGGGAGTGGGGATCTGTTCACAATCTTTTCCCACATCAGAGTGAATTTCTACCAAAGAATCACACAGTAGGAACTGTAGCATGCTTTCACAATAAGTCCAAATTGTACCGATATTTATTATAGCGATAATGATAACCATTATAAATATAATGAGACTTTTGGAACAGCGAAGGAAACATGGAGCAGCCCAATTCCCCCCACCCCTGGTCATCAATATAAGAGCTCGACTACATGATCAGCAACATCAAACAATGTTATTCATGGGTGGGCTATACCATTTCAGATGGCAAGTGGGGGATCAAATAATTAAAACAATCCACCACTTAAAGCGAGCAATTCAGAGAAGAGGCTAGCCTAGAGCTCTTCTGCTCTACATGTTAACTTTGTTTGTCTAGGTTTGTTCAAAAATATGTCAGAGCTTTCAAACATTTAATCTTTCCCCCTACGGTCAAAAGTGGGGCAGTCCAGCAAGATTCATGGTATACCCCATGAATCTAAACCTTAAAATGCAAAGAAGAGCCATAACCTTGCTAAAATGACTCAACAAATGGGTAACATGGAGGATCAACTAGATCCAAGTCCAGGATCCCCATAGAGACCAACCAGGTTTTGGGGGTATAAGATTTTGATGTATCCGACAAAGGGAGTTTTGATTTTCAAAACCCCCAAAAATCTGGTTGCTAAGGCCGATACTGGGTTTGAATCTAGCTGTTCTACTGCAGACCAACATGGCTGCCTTCTGAAATTGTCTTCCTGGAAAATTCAGGGGTATTTGTGTTCGTTCATCGACATATCGTACTGAACATTTGCTCGACATCCTCAGTCGAACATTCGTACATACCCTACTTGCTATTGTTCCTTCTGATTTCCTAAAATATGGGGTCAGACAAAAGGAGCCTGGAGAGATCTGGAGGGCAGTGAAGACACTTTTGGCTTGAGGCTCAGGTCTGGAATGATAATCCTCCACTATGGTGGGCGAGAGGTCACGTGACAGGAACAGAGAAGACCAGAACCATCGCCACTTTGAGGAACAAGGCCAAGAATGGAACCAAGTGTGAAATGTAAAGAACATGCAAGAAGTGACCAGGATCCTTTGTGACTTAAGAAAGGCAGCGGGTTCTCATTTTACCTTGTCACAAACCAGTCCTTAGTACTTGTGTACCACGCAGTCCTTGATGCTGGTTCAGGGTTCCCATCCTGGGACCAGGATCCAATGACTAGAGTTTAAGTCAACGGGAAAGACATCTCGCCACATGGGTAACAACCTTAATGGAAGAGCTTCCTGAGATAATGCCCTTGATCCCATTGCTCGCCTGGTAGCCACGAGAAACCAAAGCCATGATTTCAAGGTGGCAGTCAGCAATGCCTGGAGGTGCACCTATTAAACCTGAACCAGGACATTTTGCAAGTTGTCTACCCTCTTGCTAGCAGATAGGCCGAATTTTCAGAAAGCAGGCGATTCCATGCCAGGAAGATGGCATGATCCAAGACATTTGTGTGGGTGCGAATTGACGAATACCCAATTGCGACTCGCATGAGGAACCAGCAGAACAAGAACATGCCCAAACCAAACCTTAACCAAAGGTTTGAAACCAAACCTTAACCCATCAAGGGCCTGGTATCTTGAATAATGATGGTGGGGACCGGAACCAGCCCAAAAAGGTTGTCATGTGCCAAAGGAAGGAGGAAAAGAGGAACACAGTCGACAGGTGACAGTCCCTGTCCGCATACCCCAAAGAGTCAGATTGAATGAACCCTCCCCACACCCCTCCCCAAATTCCTTGTTCTCTGTAGTTTAGAATTTTTTTAACATTGACATTAACCCTTTCCCGTGTTGGTCTTCATCATAATCAGGGCCACTCACCACAGAAAGGCAGTTTTCAGTGCTGCCTTTGTGGTGAGTGTAACATCTGCACCCACCCCAAGAGACACCCATTGGCTCTAGCCCAGTCAAATCTGTATCCTGAAGAAAGAAGCCTCTCAAAGCCAAAAAAGCGTTTGGAAGCCTTCCGTGACCAGCAGGACTGGAACTGGGGGAGCCTCCAAAACTGGCCTGTCATGGAGAGAGGTTTTCCTTCAGAATGGAGGAGGATGCAGTAGCCGTGTACCTTTGAATTCAAATTTCTCAAGAGCCCATGACGTGACCTTTGCATGAAAGGCAGCCATTTTGTCCAGTCCCTTCCATGGCCGACAGTCATGTGACCCTTCTATCTGACAGAGATAAAGAGGTTCAAGGACAGCAGAGAACGGTTCCCTAAAGCTTGATTCGTCAGTGGAGAAAAGGATAATGGGCACGAGGATTCTGTTGCGTGTGGCTGCAGGGGTATGCATCCCGTCGTCTACCAGGATAACCAAAAAACCTATCCACAATAGGCTTAGATTTAGAACAACTGATGTAGGGCCAAGTCTGTGGTTCGTCAACGACTCATCGACATTTAGATGCAGATGGAGAAGGTACTTCTCCCTGATTTTTATAAAGATCTAAAGTTGTGGGCAGGAAGCTACCCTGCCCCCTGTCTTTCTGCTATTACTTCCCCATATTTTGTCCCAGAACATAATTTGATGCCCTTTCAACAGCTGTAATCGGGAGATTCCAACATTGGCCTTTAGTCAACGCCCTTGTCCTGAGAATGTAATGGAGATGGTTTCTGATATATTTACTTTATTGGGGACTTGATAATGAAGTTAGAAACCGTATAATCCCTCTCCTGTTTTGGTTCAGACCCTGAAAGCATGCTCCTCCAACTGCGTCTCTGATGACTAAATTCCTGCTTGGACCAAGAGGTTACTATTTCGTAATCTGTTGCCAAATTCTGCTTCCTTGACCGCAGGAAACGGAGTGCCTTGGCAAATATCAGCTATGTGTTTATTTGACTCTTGGGATGAATGACTATTGATGATTTTGTCCTTTGTCTATAATCTGCATATTTTTTTTCTCTTTCCCTTTTATAGAATCATAAAGTTGGAAGGGACCTCCTGGGTCATCTAGTCCAACCCCCTGCCGCATGCAGGACACTCACAACCCTATCGCTGACAATGTAACCTGCGTGTGCGTATCTTTTATGCTGGTCTAAAAAAGAAATTGAATTGAAATGACTACATATGTATGAATTTGTTGAACGGCCAAAGCCGTATTGCTCTCCGTTCTCTGGGATATTTGTGTGAGGGAAGGAACAGAGAAAGAAAATGCCTACAGTAATAAATAGCTGAAACAAGATTTTGGCTTGAGTCCCATTCCTGAGTTTCGATGCAATATTTCCCAGAGCGATCACCGCTATCTGAAAGCATGTGTACTCTCCAGAAGAGAAGATAATGTTCACATAACCTTGCCTTTTAGAGTTTGTGCTTGGGGGGAGGGGGGGGAAGGCAAGAATAACTGCAGAAAGAAAAGGGGAACGGAGGTGAAATATTTAACATAGCCGTGGGGGTCTAATGCTTTTAATGTGTTGAATCTCTGCCGTGCTTCTGAGGACAAGGTCTGTCCCTTGACTGAAGAGGCCACCGTGGCATAATTGCCGGAGCTTTAGACGGCTCATTAAATTTGCACACATTTGCATATCCGCCAAACCAAAATTTCTGATGGAAAATAACATCCTTTCTTTAATCTGTAAAGCTAAATCCCGGCATTGAAAATGGGTAGTTCTTTTTAAAAAAAATAAAACTCTGCCGTGCTTTCGTATAATGAGTCGGACTTCTATAGCCATCTGCACAGAAGTGTGTTTTTCTGAGTTATGGACCGTATAGAAACAGGATCCATCTGTAGCTGCTCGCCATTGTGAGTAAGGGGAACCTCCACATTCAGAGGCAGTCAACCTCTGAATCCAAGTGCTCTGAGGCAACGTAAGGGAATGGCCTTGACCTCTGTGCCTAGTTTGTTGACCCTCCAGAGTAATGGATGGAGCTCTGTTCTAGATCCAAAAAGCTTGTTCTTATGCTAAGTCCCTGGTTGACACGCCAGTGCATTCTTTGTATTGTTCCTAAATTTTTTCCAGTTTCCAAAAATAATGGATAAATGGAAGCAAAAGCCAATGAAGGAGGCGTCCCAGGAGCAACGAAAGAGCTCCCAAGAACCAGCTCTCCGATCGTCACTAGGAAGTCACAGGGGCATTGCCTAATTAAAAGGATCGACAGCATTTTAATTAATTAATTAATTGATTGATTGTTTGATTGGCCGACTAATTCGGGGATTCACATGAACCTCCCCAACCTGCTGGAAATCCTTATTTAATACACTAGCTCAGGGATAGTCAACCTGCGGTCCTCCAGATGTTCATGGACTACAATTCCCATGAGCACACTGCCAGCGTTTGCTGGCAGGGGCTCATGGGAATTGTAGTCCATGCACATCTGGAGGACCACAGGTTGACTACCCCTGCACTAGCTAACAATGCATTTAAGATTAGCAATCCAGATTGTATATTAAAAACGAGTTTATATTTTGCATTAAACTGGGTTTTTCAAAAGCCATGATTTAGCAGTGGGATGTTTTTAAAAGCATAGGA
Organism: Paroedura picta; assembly: GCF_049243985.1. Taxonomy (NCBI): domain Eukaryota; kingdom Metazoa; phylum Chordata; class Lepidosauria; order Squamata; family Gekkonidae; genus Paroedura; species Paroedura picta. The sequence goes on from NC_135375.1 coordinate 11,791,119, forward strand.
GGGTTTTTTTTAATTTTGTTGAAAATGACACGTCCGAACACATCCTGGCTATGTGTGAATTAACCTTGAATTAACTCTTAACAATTGTGGACTTAATCAGTAACGGAACACAGTAGGGATCTAATGTTTGAGTAAACCTGTACCGGATTGCACCACGCATTGCTGTGCAAATGCCACATGATTCCATGCGTGTCACTAGATAAGAAGGTGGTCTGGGGTTTATGTGTGTATTTTCAGAACCATTCTGTTTTCAGTATTGACTCTGCTTCAGGAGCAGATTGTGAATGGGTGGGCAGAAGGGATTGTGTGGGTGTTTGGCTCTTGTGGCCCTTTCTTGCATGCCCAGGGAAATGCCAATCGCCACTTTGGCGTCAGAAGGTGAATTTCCTCCAGGCCAGACTGGCCAGGGATTCTAGTTTGGGAGGAAGGGGCGTCATCTGAGCATGAAATTGGGGGCCATGTAGGTGAGCAGGTAGCTGTGACTTAGATTTAGAACAACTGATGTAGGGCCAAGTCTGTGGTTCGTCAACGACTCATCGACATTTAGATGCAGATGGAGAAGGTACTTCTCCCTGATTTTTATAAAGATCTAAAGTTGTGGGCAGGAAGCTACCCTGCCCCCTGTCTTTCTGCTATTACTTCCCCATATTTTGTCCCAGAACATAATTTGATGCCCTTTCAACAGCTGTAATCGGGAGATTCCAACATTGGCCTTTAGTCAACGCCCTTGTCCTGAGAATGTCATGGAGATGGTTTCTGATATATTTACTTTATTGGGGACTTGATAATGAAGTTAGAAACCGTATAATCCCTCTCCTGTTTTGGTTCAGACCCTGAAAGCATGCTCCTCCAACTGCGTCTCTGATGACTAAATTCCTGCTTGGACCAAGAGGTTACTATTTCGTAATCTGTTGCCAAATTCTGCTTCCTTGACCGCAGGAAACGGAGTGCCTTGGCAAATATCAGCTATGTGTTTATTTGACTCTTGGGATGAATGACTATTGATGATTTTGTCCTTTGTCTATAATCTGCATATTTTTTTTCTCTTTCCCTTTTATAGAATCATAAAGTTGGAAGGGACCTCCTGGGTCATCTAGTCCAACCCCCTGCCGCATGCAGGACACTCACAACCCTATCGCTGACAATGTAACCTGCGTGTGCGTATCTTTTATGCTGGTCTAAAAAAGAAATTGAATTGAAATGACTACATATGTATGAATTTGTTGAACGGCCAAAGCCGTATTGCTCTCCGTTCTCTGGGATATTTGTGTGAGGGAAGGAACAGAGAAAGAAAATGCCTACAGTAATAAATAGCTGAAACAAGATTTTGGCTTGAGTCCCATTCCTGAGTTTCGATGCAATATTTCCCAGAGCGATCACCGCTATCTGAAAGCATGTGTACTCTCCAGAAGAGAAGATAATGTTCACATAACCTTGCCTTTTAGAGTTTGTGCTTGGGGGGAGGGGGGGGAAGGCAAGAATAACTGCAGAAAGAAAAGGGGAACGGAGGTGAAATATTTAACATAGCCGTGGGGGTCTAATGCTTTTAATGTGTTGAATCTCTGCCGTGCTTCTGAGGACAAGGTCTGTCCCTTGACTGAAGAGGCCACCGTGGCATAATTGCCGGAGCTTTAGACGGCTCATTAAATTTGCACACATTTGCATATCCGCCAAACCAAAATTTCTGATGGAAAATAACATCCTTTCTTTAATCTGTAAAGCTAAATCCCGGCATTGAAAATGGGTAGTTCTTTTTAAAAAAAATAAAACTCTGCCGTGCTTTCGTATAATGAGTCGGACTTCTATAGCCATCTGCACAGAAGTGTGTTTTTCTGAGTTATGGACCGTATAGAAACAGGATCCATCTGTAGCTGCTCGCCATTGTGAGTAAGGGGAACCTCCACATTCAGAGGCAGTCAACCTCTGAATCCAAGTGCTCTGAGGCAACGTAAGGGAATGGCCTTGACCTCTGTGCCTAGTTTGTTGACCCTCCAGAGTAATGGATGGAGCTCTGTTCTAGATCCAAAAAGCTTGTTCTTATGCTAAGTCCCTGGTTGACACGCCAGTGCATTCTTTGTATTGTTCCTAAATTTTTTCCAGTTTCCAAAAATAATGGATAAATGGAAGCAAAAGCCAATGAAGGAGGCGTCCCAGGAGCAACGAAAGAGCTCCCAAGAACCAGCTCTCCGATCGTCACTAGGAAGTCACAGGGGCATTGCCTAATTAAAAGGATCGACAGCATTTTAATTAATTAATTAATTGATTGATTGTTTGATTGGCCGACTAATTCGGGGATTCACATGAACCTCCCCAACCTGCTGGAAATCCTTATTTAATACACTAGCTCAGGGATAGTCAACCTGCGGTCCTCCAGATGTTCATGGACTACAATTCCCATGAGCACACTGCCAGCGTTTGCTGGCAGGGGCTCATGGGAATTGTAGTCCATGCACATCTGGAGGACCACAGGTTGACTACCCCTGCACTAGCTAACAATGCATTTAAGATTAGCAATCCAGATTGTATATTAAAAACGAGTTTATATTTTGCATTAAACTGGGTTTTTCAAAAGCCATGATTTAGCAGTGGGATGTTTTTAAAAGCATAGGAGGGTTTTTTTTAATTTTGTTGAAAATGACACGTCCGAACACATCCTGGCTATGTGTGAATTAACCTTGAATTAACTCTTAACAATTGTGGACTTAATCAGTAACGGAACACAGTAGGGATCTAATGTTTGAGTAAACCTGTACCGGATTGCACCACGCATTGCTGTGCAAATGCCACATGATTCCATGCGTGTCACTAGATAAGAAGGTGGTCTGGGGTTTATGTGTGTATTTTCAGAACCATTCTGTTTTCAGTATTGACTCTGCTTCAGGAGCAGATTGTGAATGGGTGGGCAGAAGGGATTGTGTGGGTGTTTGGCTCTTGTGGCCCTTTCTTGCATGCCCAGGGAAATGCCAATCGCCACTTTGGCGTCAGAAGGTGAATTTCCTCCAGGCCAGACTGGCCAGGGATTCTAGTTTGGGAGGAAGGGGCGTCATCTGAGCATGAAATTGGGGGCCATGTAGGTGAGCAGGTAGCTGTGACTTTCCTGCATTCTTCAGGGGGTTGGACTAGATGACCCTGGAGGTCCCTTCCAACTCTATGATTCCATGATTCCTGCAGGGCAAGGAAGAAGTAGTTCTTACTATCTGAGCATTTGTACTTATGCATGTAAGGGCTCATGTCCTCTCTCTCTCTCGTAATTTGCCACATGCATAATTTCAAAGGAAATTAGAGATTGATCCTCAAGCGGATGGGTGTGAAAAAGAGACCCAAACGATGGCTTTCTTGGGCTCATGAGATATACATGCCTAGAACTTTGTTCAAGAAAGGTAATGCCAAGTTTTTGTGTGTGAGGGACCACCGCGAGGGTCATATGTTACCCCTGGCAGTCATTGGCGAATCTACACTGCCCGCCTTCAAGAGAAACTCCAGATCTTGGGAAAAGGCAAAGTCTACAGCCTCGTCCCTGCAAGGTACACAGACGCTGGAGTGACTCCACTTTCCGGCCCAGTCCTCCAGTCCGGGGCCCGCCAAAAAGTCAGCCTCATGCCACTGCAATAAGATCTCCTTCCCAGCCAAACGGACCGCCTGCTCGAGCCAACTCCCAGGGCCCTGCAGAGCCTGTTCGTGTCGAGTACCTGTAGCAGGGAAACTCCACAGCCTCACTCTCTGGCTGTCCATCTCGCCTCACTATCACTTTGCCAAGGTACCAGCCACTGCTTCCTCCTCTGCCGTTATGCCCTATCCTCACCCGCCTCACCTGCTTCAGGTCAACGGCTTCGATGATGAACTCGTCGATCTTCGCCGGAAGGAGAGAAAGAAAAGGGGAAGGGGTTAGCGGAGGAAGGGCCAGAAACACAGATGATTTCATGCGGAAACAGCAGCCAAAGGGCCCAGGGAGAAGCAGGGGCGAGTCCTGTCTCTGTCACCATGGCCCATTCCGCACACACAGGATAATGCACTTTCAGTGTGCTTTGGCAGCTGGATTTTCCTGTGCAGAACCGGAAAATCTACTTCTAAAGTGCATTGAAAGTGCATTAACCAACGTGTGCAGAATGGGCCCGTCTCTCTTGAATATCACAGAACCAGCAATAGCCAGCATGGTGTAAAGATTAAGAGAAGAAGCAGAGATGGTTTTTATACTACCTGGCTTTCTGTTACCTGGGGGAGTCTCAAGCGAGGCTTATCGTCACCTCCCCTTCCTCTCCGCAAAATAAATACCCCATGAGGTAGGTGTTGCTGGGCTTACGATAGCAGCTCTAGCAGGACTGTGACTAGCCCAAGGTCGCCCCAGCTGGCTGCATGTGGAGGAGCAGAGAATCCAACCCAGCTTGGTCAGATTAGAAGCCGCCGCTCTTAACCACGACACCAAGAGGTGGACTTTAAGCGGGAGAACCGGGCTGGATGCCTCACTCAGCCACATTAAGTCGGGTTGCCAACCTCCAGGCGGCTCCTGGAGGTTTACTATTTCAGCTGATCTCCAGACAACCAAGATCAGTTCAAATGGCTGTTTTGAAGGGTGGACACTATGGTTATACTTCACTGAAGTCCCTCTTCTGTCCAAACCGCTCTCCACCACCCAAATCGCCGAGTATTTCCCATTCCAGAGCCGACAACCTTAACGTGTGACCTGCCGGGTAACCTTGGGCCAGTCCCAGTTCTCTCAGAGCTATCACAGCCCCCATCTGCCTCACAGCGTGCCTGCTATGGGGAGAGGAAAGGAAAGCGATTGTGAGCCACTTTGAGACTCATGAGGCCTGTCCCAGTTCTCTCAGGACTCTCTCAGACCCACCTGCCTCTTTTTGGGAGAGGAGGAGATGGCATTTGTAAGATGCTTTGAGAAAAGCAGGGTATAAAAGCCTACTCTTTCTTGGTCTTCCTCTGTTCCACAGTTTGCAAAATTACTGGAACTGAGGGCCCACCTTAGAGGGACGTTGGTGCATCAAGACCGAAAACGGGGATGGGTTTGTCACAGCAATCAATGAGACAAGGACTGGTGAAAAATCAATGACAGAGGGAAACCAAGGGGGGTCCAAAGGCCAGAAGATCGATCCTCTTTTACTCTGCACCATCTGAAAGATGCTGTGAGGCGAGGGAAAGGTATTCCTGTCCTGTGCTGCCTTCGTAGACTTGCCCTCAGCTTTCCTCTTAATCAACTAAGACAGGCCTGACTTGAGCCAGTCCATACTAATGAGGACAAATGATTATTCTGATTAGCTAAGCAACACACACCCGAAAGTCCAACTAGGGAAGAACAGTCAGCCGACAGTTGACATACGGGCCTCGGGGGGTACTCAGCAAGGTCATTCACCGTCACTTTTCTCAGTTGATTTTTATACTAGCGGTGTCACTCTTGAATTTAAAAGCTCCTCCTTGGATGCAGGCAAGGACATCTCCATCCTAATGTATGTAGATAACATAAATTCGGTCTCTTTAGGCCGAGAGACGTTTGACCTGTAATTTGAGAGGGATGTTCTCCAAATTAATTGGGGACAACACAAAGAGGATAGTTTTGGAAAGGTGCCAGCCTATTCAGCCATGACAGTCAAGCACTTGAATGGCAGAAGATTGGGATGGGTCGGGGGGGGGGGGGGGCGTCTCTATGAAAACAAAAGCCGTGTTTGAAATAGAGCAAGGATGCCTGTCTCTATATCACAAGATTATCCCTACCCTACTTCAAAGGAGATCAGTTGGCAATCTTTGTTTATGTCGGAGAGACGGCTTTTAATCCATTGGTTAATGTATATGACCTAAATTAGAGTATTTACAAGATGAGTTGGTTTTGATGCCACGCTTTTCTCTACCTGAAGGAGTCTCAAAGCAGCTTACAATCGCCTTCCCTTCCTCTTCCCACAACAGGCACCCTGTGAGGTAGATGAGGCTGAGAAAGGGAGGAGAGGGAGGGAAAGGCTGGGTGACCTTGGGTTAGTCACAATCCTGTTAGAGCTGTTCTCACAGAGCAGTTCTTTCGGAACTCTCTCAGTCCCACCTACCTCACCAGGCATTTGTTGTGGGGAGAGGAAGGGAAGGCGATTGTAAGCCACCTTGAGACTCCTTCAGGTACTGAAAAGCGAGGTATAAGACCACACTCTTCTTCTAAATGCTCTAGTTCAGGTCTTAAAATTAATAAACAGATTAATTTCAATTGGGATTCCTCCGGGTACAAAAACCAGAGTATAAAAACCAACTCTTTTTCATTGTCTCTGGTTCTGTCGCTGAATTGTTCTCACGCTCTCTTCCTGCCTCTTCACATGGATTGCGTGGGGTTTTTAAGCAACCACACACACACACACACACAGAAACTTACACTGCCCTTCTCAAACTTATTGGTGGTGTTCACGCTATTGCAGAGGAGACGGTCCCCGGTATCTCCTTGGTCCCCGATGAGACAAGTAAAGACTTTGGCATCTGTTCCGCTTCCGCTCACCGACCCGGTCTGGACAGTCACTCGGTACTTTATCACTGCAAAGACACAGGTTAATAAAAAACCCACAATGTCAGAGATGAGGCTGGTGATGCCTCTTCCCGTATGGTTGGCCGCAGTCGCTATAGACCAGGGCGTTCTGTATCACGGCTCACAATTCCCACAGGGCTGCTCTCTCCGGAAGTATTACTGGGCTTCCAACATCTACGAGAACCGGTCGTCCCTGCTTGAATCATAAAACCAAACAGAGGCTCCGAGCAATGGTACAGAACGTCTGCAGTTGAAGTCATACGGCATAAGAAGAAGAAGAAGAAGAAGAAGAAGAAGAGTTGGTTCTTATATGCCACTTTTCTCTACCCAAAGGAGTCTCAAAGCGGCTTACATTCAGCTTCCCTTTCCTCTTCCCACAACAGGCACCCTGTGAGGGAGGTGAGGCTGAGAGAGCCTTGATATTACTGAAAAAGAAGAGTTGGTTCTTATATGCCACTTTTCCCTACCCGAAGGAGGCTCAAAGCGGCTTACATTCAGCTTCCCTTTCCTCTTCCCACAACAGACACCCTGTGGGGTGGGTGAGGCTGAGAGAGCCCTGATATCACTGCTCGGTCAGAACAGTTTTATCAGTGCCGTGGCGAGCCCAAGGTCACCCAGCTGGCTGCATGTGGGGGAGCGCAGAATCGAACCCGGCATGCCAGATTAGAAGTCTGCACTCCTAACCACTACACCAAACTGGCTCTACACCAAACATACTGATTTAATTCCACGGGTCTATTACCATATTTACCCAAAAGGAAGCCTACCCGAAATGTACAATGACCCTCTCTTTAGATGGAGAAAAGTTACTTTTCCTGCATTCCATAGCCTGTGTTTTTAAATTGTTGGGTGTTGTGAAGAGGGTGGCAGATGTTCCTAAAGAAGGGCTGACCCTGCTTAGCTTCCGGGGTCTGACACGCTTGGGCTGGCCCGGGCCATATCGTGAATCCTTAAAATGTGAACTCTACTCATGTGAATAGCTCACAGGACACTGCGATGAGACCAGAACCAATGGGTCGAAATTAATTCGAAAGAACGTTCGGCTAAACATTTGGAAGAAGTTCCTGACTGTCAGAGCGGTTTCTTAGTGGGACAGGCTTCCTCGGGAGGTGGTGGGTTCTCCTTCTTTGGAAGTTTTTAAGCAGAGGCTAGAGAGCCATCTGACAGGTATGCTGATTCTGCAAATTTGGGCAGATAGTGAGTGGGTGGGCAGAAGGCAGTGCTTGGCTCTTGTGGCCCTTTCTTGCATGCCCAGGAAATGCTGATCGCCACTTTGGGGTCAGAAGGCAAATTTCCTCCTAGCCAGAGATTCTGAAGTGGGGGCATCACCTGGGCATGGAATTGGGGTTACTGTGGGTGGGCAGGTAATTGTGACTTTCCTGCATTCCACAGAGGGGCTGGACTAGATGACCCTGGAGATCCCTTCCAGCTCTATGATTCTAAGTCATCCCTTTGTAGCGTGCCAGCCTCCAAGTGGGAGCTGAGTATCTCCTAGAATTACAGCTCATCTCCAGATTACAGAGAATAGTTCCCTGGAGAAGGTGGACTCTATGGCATTGTGCTACCCTGGGCCCGTTCCCAAATCTCCAGAATTTTCCCAGTTTGGAGCTGGCAACCTTACGCTCCCCCTCCACCCCCCACCAGGGGCCAGTGGGAACCTAACAACCTCCCTGTTTTGGCCAAGGCCCACTGAAGTGCTCAAAGGACAGACTCATTAAGATTATGCAGTGCCTTTTAAAATGAAGCTGCTGGGGGAGTTGACTGCCACAGATGCCTGTGCAGAAGAGGTGCCATGCGAGCTGTATTGTGGGCCCTAATGGCATTTTAGAGTTGCATTTTATTATTGCGTTTTTTTTTCCAACTCTCACCAGGCTTGCTACGACTGAACAGATGAGAGCTGGTAGGTATGTGTTCATGTGAGCTGCCACCTAGTGGCCATGTTGCAGATCCTTTTGCTTGAAAGGAAAACTAGGGAATGGGGACGTGTGATTTCCTAAGATGGAAGCTTCTCTGAATCTGGTGTACACATACATAGACCCTCAAATAAAGAAGAGCTGTTTTTTTTAATCTCCTGCTTTTCACTACCCAAAAGAGACCCACAGCAGTTTACACACACCTTTCCCTTCCTCTGCCCACAACAGGTGAGGCTGAGAGAGCTCTAGCAGAACTGTTCTGTCTGAACAGTCTGAACAGAGAATTGTGGATGGGTCACCCAGCTGGCTGCACGTGGAGGAGTGGGGAATCTAACTCAGTTCTCCAGATTACAGTCTGCTGCTCTTAACCACTACGACGTGCTGGCTATGCGCTTGCTTTAACAGAGTGTGCTAAGCCTACCTACACCCGTGCTAAGGTTAGTACTAAGCCTAAGATTATAATAACTAAGCGAGTTGGAAGGGGCCATGCAGGCCATCTAGTCCCACCCCCTACTCAATGCAGGATCAGCCTCAAGCATCCAGGATAAGGATCCTTCTAGCCACTGATTGAAGACTGACAGGGAGGGGGAGCTCCCCACCTCCTTAGGCAGCACCTTTCACTGCTGAACTACTCTGACTGAAATAATATTTCATGATATTTATCTGATATTGTTCTACACATAGTTTAAAACCCATTACTGCTAGTCCTCTCTTCTGCTGCCAACAGGAATCACTCCTCACTGTCCTCTAAGTGACAACCTTTCAAATACTTAAAGAGGGCTATCATGTCCCCTCTCAACCTCCTTTTCTCCAGGCTGGACATTCCCAAGTCCCTCAACCTATCTTCATAGGGCTTGGTGCCTTGGCCCCAGATCATCTTCGTCGCTCTCCTCTGTACCCCTTCAATTTTATCGACGTCCTTCTTGAAGTGAGACCTCCAGAACTGCACACAGTACTCCAGGTGTGGTCTGACCAGTGCCATATACAATGGGACTATGACATCTTGTGATTCTGATGTGATGCCCAAGACTGCATTCGCCTTCTTTACTGCCACATCACACTGCGCGCTCATATTTAGCTTACAGTCCACAAGTACCACAAGTACCCCAAAATCACATTCACATGCACTGCTATCCAGAAGCGTTTCTCAAACAAACAAGTGGTTGTGAGTGTCCTGCATTCTGCAGGGGGTTGGGCTAGATGACCCTGGAGGTCCCTTCCAACTCTGGGATTCCATGATTCCTGCAGGGCTTCCAGCAGGCTGCCTCTATCTGCCCCATGCAGCTGGAAAACAGCACCCAACCGGGGAACGTCTGCAGTTCCGTTCTGTCAACCGCTTCATGGTGGATTAAAAATAAACTTCATCAAAGGTTTGTTGACATTTTAATCACAGCATTTGCAATTCTAATCATCCTCACAACATCTCGGGAACAGATCTCCTCTGCATATTGATCAACGAGCAAGGTGGGACTACCGAGCGGGGCTCAGATCCGGGGAGACAAAGCTCCGCTTTTGGCTGAACGACCCCTCTGAGCTTATGGCGAGTGGAGTCGAAGAAGAAGAAGAAGAAGAAGAAGAAGAAGAAGAAGAAGAAGAAGAGTTGGTTCTTATATGCCGCTTTGCCCTACCCGAAGGAGGCTCAAAGCGGCTTATAGTCGCCTTCCCTTCCTCTCCCCACAACAGACACCCTGTGAGGTGGGTGAGGCTGAGAGAGTCCTGATGAAGAAGAAGAAGAAGAAGAAGAAGAAGAAGAAGAAGAAGAAGAAGAAGAAGAAGAAGAAGAAGAAGAAGAAGAAGAAGGAAGAAGAAGAAGAAGAAGAAGAAGAAGAGGTCATCCAGCTGGCTGCACGTGGGGGAGTGCAGAATCGAACCTGGCATGCCAGATGAGAAGTCCGCACTCCTAACCACTACACCAAACTGGCTCTCTGGAATACATGTTGTGCTGGGCTAAAACAATGGCCCATTGGTTATTGATTGGAGGCGTATAGCAAGATACGTCTGCACACAAACATGAATCAGGGGAGCCTTAAGTGGAGGTTTGGGTGGACCCGTTGGAGGAAGACAGGAAAGGTCTGCTTTTGGCTGACTAGTAAGAAGACTCGGTGAGAGGTTTTGAGTTCTGGGGTCCATTAAATATGTGGACAAGATGAACTGGGTGGGGGAACAGGAGCCATTTGCATGGACATCCTGAAAGGCTGGCAGATGCATCATTCCAAGAACCTGAAATTAAAAACAAAACAAAACAGAAACAAGAACCTCTGTTTTGGCAGCAGGCTGGAAAACTTGTGCCTAAGCAGAACCTGAGAAGAACAGGAAAAGCAGGACCTACAGCTATTGGAGAACGGAGCTATATAGATCAAAGAGCCAGAAGCAGCAGAGTCTCTTTCCCTCTGGGGTGCAAAAACTCCCTTCCCTGTCCCTCCCAATCTTTAAAGAATGTGCCTAATTTAAATCAAATGTGTACCCCTCTTTCTTGGAAGGAGCTCTGTGTGGCATGAAGGTATGGCCAAATTACCAGCTGTGGTTCTCTTTGGACATCTCCGATGACCTGGGACCAGTGCCGTGAGGTCTTCAGGAAGGGTGGATATTCTGACAATGTAGATTTGCAGAACTCATCCTTGCTAAAGCGTTTGCAAAGACGGCAACTAGGGGAAACAACCCACCACCTCTCTAGATTGTGCTGGACCAAAATGGACCCGTCCTTGCTACTGAAGTCCTGGCAAGGACCAATCTCTTCTCACCTGGCTGAATCTGCGTCACCAGCGGGCCCTCGGCAGGGAGCTCCCTCGTAATCTCCCTGTCGTCCTCGTTGATGTCCAGCCAGCGGTTGCACTTGAAGGTGTACTTCTCCTTTGTCAGCGTTTTCAAGAGGGTCACCTTGGAAATAAACAAGGAGGAGACCATCAGAATGGATGGGATGCAGGGAGGGAGGGAGGGAGGGAGGGAGGGAGGGAGGGAGGGAAGGAAGGAAGGAAGGAAGGAAGGAAGGAAGGAAGGAAGGAAGGAAGGAAGGAAGGAAGGAAGGAAGGAAGGAAGGAGAAGAATAGGAACTCAGGGGGGGAGGAAGGAAGGAAGGAAGGAAGGAAGGAAGGAAGGAAGGAAGGAAGGAAGGAAGGAAGGAAGGAAGGAAGGAAGGAAGGAGAAGAATAGGACTCAGGGTGAAGGAAGGCAAAATCATAAGGTGATAGAGGCTTTGTGAATTGCTGGGATGCTGTTAAGACTTTATGTCTTCTACAGCCTGGAAATTCAGCTAAACATGCTGTCAAGTTCTTTGTTCTCAGAATGTAAAAGGAGCCTGGCTTCGGCTGACATGTGACAAAATCCATTTCATTCCGGTTTATGCTGCAAACACCTTCGTTCTGATGACTTTATAGGCAAAAGCTATACCATAAAATACGTTTGGAACTTCACAGAGCCAACGGGGAGAGCAGGCTGCGGAAGGGACAGCAGCAAGTCGGAGAAAACAAGGGTGCCCTTACCCGTAACTGAAGTTCCTCCCAGTGTCTCCTGTGCAGACACCCAAGGGACTGCTTCAGAGCAGGCCTACCCCGAAGAAGTTTGCGAGAAAGTTCTAGAACCTACAGCCGAGTGCCCCACTCCCCCTCAGCTCAGTGGAGCCTTGAGTTCTGTTCCTGCCCAAATGATCACACAAAGAGGGGCGGTGGGAGCACTCTTCCCTTAGCCCTCTTTCAGCTTCGGGAAGACAGGCTGCACTGCAGCTTTATAAAGAATTTTTCAATGGTCCTGTATGTTTTCCCTCTAATTATGACCATCTAGACAGCATTTTCCAAGAAATGCAACGACTGCAGCCTGGAAGCAACACAAAATAATGCCCAGCGGCTCATGTGCACGGGGGAAGGACACAATACCTCTCCTTGTCAGGAGTCTAGACTTTTTAACCCAAAAGTGCAGCCTTGAAAGCCAGTGTGGTATCATGGTTAAGAGTAGTGGACTGTAATGGAAAGATCTGGATTGAATTCCCCACGCTTCCAACTTGGGCCAGTCCCAGTTCTTTTAGAACTCTCTCACTTCTACCTCACAAGGCTTGGGAGAGTGGCCTCTAAAGCACTGTACTCTACTAAGGGTCCTAGTCTTCCCCAGGCTCAACCCCAAATCTTCAGGAGCTGGCAATCCCAGCTTCTGGTAATTTAGTTCTGCATAAAAATTCCTAGCAGAAGAAGTAGAAGAGTTGGATTTTATATGCCACTTTTCTCTACCCAAAGGAGTCTCTAAGCAGCTTACAGTCGCCTTCCCTTTCCTCTCCCCACAACAGACACCCTGTGAGGTGGGTGAGGCTGAGAGAGCCCTGAGACTACTGAAGAAAAAGAAGAGTTGGTTCTTAGATGCCGCTTAACTCTCCCCAAAGGAGTCTCAAAGCAGTTTACAATCACCTTCCCTTTCCTCTGCCCACAACAGACACCCTGTGAGGGAGGGGAGGCTGAGAGAGCGCTGATATTACTGCTCAGTCAGAACAGCTTTATCAGTGCTGTAACTAGCCCAAGGTCACCCAGCTGGCTGTATGTGGAGGAGGAACAGGGAATCAAACTCAGCATGCCAGATTAGAAGTTTGTGTTCCTAACCGTTACACCAAGCACACATCTAACATTCCACATGGAATCCATAACACATGAACTGAGTATCCCCAGATTCTGCCTTCACATTTTCAAACTATGCTCTGAGAGAGGAATGGGTGTGTGTGTGTGGGGGGGGGGAAATATCACAGAGTTCCTTACCAAAGAACTTGAATTTCAAAGTGGGTGGAATTCAGGCATTCCTGTCTGTAAATCAGGCTTTAACAAGCTTAATTTACTATCATCTAGATATTTTTACTGCATTCTGCACAAACAGGTAGGGCGGTCACCCAGTTAATGAAATCTTTGCAATTACTTGCCTGACTTGAAGAGCTTTTTCTGCATGGAGGTTTTGCTGCCACTCAGCTACTTAACTGTGTTTTATAGCCCTTGCTCTCCCATTTCTCCTCCTTCTCCCCCAAAGTTTTTCCCATGTGTACTCTGGCCACTGGAAAACACACAGAAAAACCCTGAAGAATAACAGGGAGAGCAATGCCTAGCCAAGAGACAATGCCATAAGGAACAAGAAAGGCCAAAGGAGTTAAGAAACCAAGTTGTAGCAAAAACACTGTGCGGAAAAGCCCATTGTTATTGACTGATTGCTTCATAGGGCATAAGAATCAGACAAAAGTTCTAAAACAAAAAAATGGACTACAGTTCCCATGAGCCCCTGCCATGGACATCTGGAGGGCCACAGTTTGGCCACTCTGCTCTAAGCATTTTAATGACTGATGTTGTGTGGTAGAATGAGTGTCTAGGCTGGAGAGTAAATATATATTTTTTTTTCCTGTGTGGGAATCTTTATCTATTGCATTTTTACTTTTGTAAGCTTTTTTTTTTTTAAGCAGCCAGAAAAGTTTCCATTTCTTGGAATTTCATAGTGCAATGGGCTATATTTCTAGTTCTGAAAAAAACGCTATTACATTCTACGGAACGTACTTTCTTAGGAGCAAATTCCACTGACCCGGGATTATGCAGCGTCAGGCCACAGAAAGTTTCTAACTAATCCATCTAGCTGAAGAATCCACCCCATGGGGCAGCCCGAACCCCCTTTCTCCTTGACCAGAGGAAACGAGGATGCACCTTTTGTAGCCGAACGTCATCTTTTCCTTCAAGAGTGGACATGACAGCAAACCAGAACTAATGAGGGCAGGGTGATTGTTTGGGTCTATACTCTAGGGTGCTTCATGGTTTACCAACCCCCAACCCCCACCCGCACGAGATCCTCTTAAGCACCGAAGGGGGCAGAGACCTATCAACTTGCATTAGAGGCCCAAAGGCCGAGACCAAGAAACAGCGTGACCTTATTAAGAGGTAAATGGGGATTGCATAGCGAAGAGAAAACAATTTTTAAAGCCACTTTTTAAAGACTGTGCTCTGTCACTACAACGTTAACTAGTGAGGACAGACAACCGTTAGAACGGTGGTCCGGAGGACTCTCTTCTGTCCTGTTTCTATATGTAGTTTTGTCCCCCACTTCTTAATAAAAACTATTTTATTCTTTAAGCAGCGTGGTGCTCTGCTCTCTTGCCTATTTCAACTCTGCCATCAGTCTTAACCTAGGAACTGCACTCAGATCTCTCCGTTTTCGTTCTTTCTGATCGTTCTCTCACTTGTTCTCCACATGGCCATCCATGGGGAAACATATCTCTGCAGGTCTCTCCTGTAGGGACTATGCCCTCATACTCCCACACACAAGATGCAGGACAAGCTGGCCATTTGTGAGAGGGAAAGTACCATTAGGCTTTTCTCTCCCTTTGCCCTCTCACTCTCTGCACATGGCCTTCCATGGGGGGACGAGACATATCTCTGCAGGTCTCTCCTGTAGGGACTATGCCCTCATGCGGCCACACACAAGATGCTGGACAAGCTGGCCATCTGTGAGAGGGAAAGTATCTTCCTTTGCCCTCTCGCTGTCTACAGAGACAGATGGACAGATCTGCATTGCGAACCAGCTCTTTGGTGTGTTACCTTTTGCAGGTGCCAGCCGGAAAGCAGGGTCCGCTTCTCGTGCCATATCCGGAGCTTGTAAAAGGTGCCCAGGTCCGGGAGCTCGATCTGCAGGGAGAAATACCAAGATGGTCATAATAGCATCTTCTCGTTAGGGGTGACTCCATCACTGGGGGGTACTCTTGGCTCCAAAGCACCAGACATGAAGGAAGCACCTTGCAAAAACCAAAAATACATCCTTACGCCCAAAGAATGCTTAGATTTGGGTCTGCAAGCTGGGTTCGGTGTAAATAGGAGCTGGTTGAAGAGGTGGGCTTTTTATACCCTGCTTTTCACTATCCCAAAGGGTCCGCAAATGACTCACAAACAGCCTTCCCTTCTTCTCCCCACAACAGACACAATGTGAGCTGCAAGAGCTCTGAGAGAACTGTGACTGGCCCAAGATCCCCCCCTGGTTGCATGCGGAGGCTGGCATCCTATATTCCAGGGGGAGGCAACCTGTGGTCCTCCAGATGTTCATGGACTACAATTCCCATGAGCCCCTGCCAGCAAACTCTGGCAGGGGCTCATGGGAATTGTAGTCCATGAACATCTGGAGGACCACAGGCTGACTACCCCTGCTATATGCAATACACTTCAGGAATGTTGTCCCTTTTCTCTCTGGAAAATGGCATGTTGGATAATGCACTTTCAGTGCACTTTTTTTTTTATAATAATTTTATTGTTTATTATTATATAAAGCATTTACAGAGAAGTTGTAAAGAAAAAGCGACCAGTTGATATGGTTTGCCATCTCTTTTAACATAGATATTTAGTTCTCATCACATATTATTCCTAGTCTAGAAGTTTTTACCATTTTTCTTAGCCAAGTGATTGTTAATACATATGAGATCTGTTATAGGAATACATTCTGTTATTATCTTAAATTATATTAGGTCAGTCTCCTTCATAAATTGGCCCTGACCCAAGAATTACTACTGTTGTCTTGTTAATGCCTATAAAATATGGTTTGTCATCCTCTTTTGGCATACATATTAACATACATATTCAATTCCCATCGCATATTAATCCTGATCTAGGAGTTATTACCATCTTTCTTAACAAAGTAGTTGTTGATACATAGGAGGGTATAGTCTATTATAAGGATATATTCTATTATTGTCTTAAATGATATAAAGTCAGTTCCCTTCATATATTGGACCTGTCCTAAAGGTTGCTACTGCTATTTTTCTCAGAGGAAGCCAGGAGAATACTCCATTGTTCAGCTCATCTTTCAGGTGGTCGCAGAAAATGAAATTGTGTTTTTTTCCATAGTAGAGTGTTTCTGATTGTCCTTCTGTCAGGGCCAGAGAAATCTCTTACTTGATTCTTGCTTGTAATCGCCTTTGAGGGGGCTCTGAATCCTTTGTCAATCTGGATCTCTTCCTCTGGTCGCACAGAAATATCTCCTGATAGCTTCCTAGTTGCTGTCGCTTTTGAATAGACTCTTTTTATTTTGCTGATCCAAGTCATTTCCTGCTCTGAATAGACTTCCAGGTTTTTGGTACTTTCCTTCCGTGAATCTGTTTTCCCAGTTTCTTTAAAGATACTTTGGGTTTTTACATCTCTGGCACTCTATCCCTCCAGTTGATTAACTTCCAGACATTGAAGTTTCACTTGATTTACTGTTAGCTGAGCTGCGTCATCAGCTGGTCTCTCCGGACCTTGGGCTCCATCCAAAAGCTCCCCCTTAGTCCCACGAATTTCCTTTTCCAGCTTATTGACTGCTTTCAGTATCTCTGAGTTTCCTTTGCATAACAAATGGAAAAGCTGTGCCTTAGTTAATTCTTCCATAGTTCTAGGCAGTCACAAACTATAAACAGAAAGTCTCGTGAGGTCTCGCGGGAGCACGAGCGATCCCAAATTATCAGTTTGTCGATCTCCGTATCAAGTCAAATTCCCCCACTGAACTTTCACCCATAAATCTTCAAAGCACTCTCTTTGTTTGGTTAATGGGTATAATTAGCTGGGAGTCTCTCACTCGACGAAAGAGGGAATTCGCTTGTGAATTGGTTGAGGGGGGGGAGGGAAGAGCTTGTGGGAGAAGAGAGAGAAAAGCCAGAAAGCTTTCAATTCTTACTGTTGTAGGTTCCAGCTTCTGTCAGCTTCTGCTCCTGTCGATCTGGTAAATGATGGTCTGGGAAGAATGTAAGGTCAGCTGGTCGTTTCAAGCTTGTAAAGTTGTTTGCGACAAAGACGCCATCGTGACCTTGAGCACAAGCCGCTATTAATCCAGGGAGGTCTTGCTATCTCCCTACGGATCTGTAGGACCCTCAGGATACCGTTCCCGGTTCCTGGGGTGACCGGTGAGCAGATTTGCGTATCTGTTCAGGTCAGCCAGGTGCAGAAGCCCCTGACCCTCGGCATGGCTTAAGAGCTGAACAGAAGTCCAGCTTTCTTTATGGCGCCATCTTCAGTTCCTCCCAGTGCACTTTTGAAGCAGGATTTTCCTGTGCGGAAATGGAAAATCTACTTCGAAAGTGCATTGAAAGTGCATTAGCCTGTGTTCGTAGAACCTTGACTCAGCATTCCTCTACTGCAGAAAACAGCAGAGTGCTTTGGAGGAGAAGTCCCCCGTCATGCCCCAAAGTCTCACATGACCCATGCAATCAGGACAGAAGATAGACATTTGGAATGGCACCCTGCAGGATGGGAACGGGTAAAGACGTGGCATTAGATGTCCCGTTGGCTGCAGAGGAGAGGAGACACAGTAATGGGTTTAAACTACAAGTACAACGATATAGGCTAGATATCAGGAAAAAAATTTTCACAGTCAGAGTGGTTCAGCAGTGCAATAGGCTGCCTGAGGAGGTGGTGAGCTCCCCCTCACTGGCAGTCTTCAAGCAAAGGTTGGATACACACTTTTCTTGGATGCTTTAGGATGCTTTGGGCTGATCCTGCATTGAGCAGGGGGTTGGACTAGATGGCCTGAATGGCCCCTTCCAACTCTAGGATTCTGTGATTCTATGATTATGCAGCGGGCTACATAGAGTGAATGTGGATGCCCCACCAAACCATGGGCTGTCATTTTTTAGAAGCAAGTTGGAAAAGGAGGAGGAGACGGCTGGCCAGGGATTAAAACATGAGCCAGCAAAAAGGCTTGCTCTGCCCGCCAAGCTTCTCTAGAATATATGCTGCTTCCTCTCCAGCCCTCATTCACCTCTTGACACATCGTATCAATCTATCTCATTCTCAACATGGCCCCATCTGTAGATACTTAAATCCAGAGACTGGAGCCAGAAAACACAGATTGTTCTACAAACATGGACTGGGGAGTGGGGGGGAGCTTGCAGGAAAAAACCTGAAATCTTTTTTTAAAATGCACCAAAAATAAAATATGCAGCACCTCTACATTTGAGAAAAGAGATCTTGGTGGTCATTGGGGGGGGGGGGGCTGCTAGGCAACAACAGCTTATAATCGCCTTCCCTTCCTCTCCCCATAAGACACTCCGTGAGGTGGGTGGGGCTGAGAGACCTCTGACAGGACTGCTCTGGGAAAACAGCACTATCAGGACTGTAACAAGCCCAAGCTCATTCAGCTGGCTGCATAGGAAGGAACGGGAAATCAAACCCACTCTTAAAGACTACAACACACTTTTAACCACTACTGCAGCATGCAGCATCAACTAGAACCAAAAAGTGTAATAGGATTTGGACTGATTCTCACACTGCATCACCACAAATGTTGCATGAGGGTCCCACACAAAATTTCAACAAGAAGTCCTACCATGAACTTGTCAACTTGTCCAGCTTCGAAGTTATCGGAGTTATTGTCCAGCTTCATTTCGTCTGATTTCCCTGTGTCACCAAAAATCTGGAAGAAGATGGGAGCATCTGTGCCTGCCCCTCGCATGTCACTGGTCCAGATCCACAGGGACCAAGGATTTTCTGCCAAAAAAAAAAAATATGAACCACTGAAAGGGCAACACTGGGGACAAACATCCAAGGAGAGAAGCAAATACAAAACAAAAATAGTTGCTATTCAGGAATTTTGTGCATGAAGCAGTCTGGGTTCAGAACACCAGATGCACACAGTTATTCACATAACTTTAGCTGTAATCCCCTTTCTTCTAACTTTGAGTCCTATGGCATCTTTAAGAGCAACAAAGATTTATTCAAGGTGTGAACTTTTGTGGGCAGGCACACTTCCTCAGACGATGGAACAGGGGTCATAAGAATACAGATATCAGGAGAAAGTAAATGAGTGGCAAATTAGTAAACCGCATCATAAGTCCAAATATAGAATCATAGAGTTGGAAGGGGACATACAGGCCATCTAGTCCAACCCCCTGCTCATTGCAGGATCAGCCCAAATGCAGCATATGCAGCATGATAATTCTTTGCTAGAAAAGCCAGTCAGTCCTGTGAGTTCTATTGTTCACAAAAACACCGGGGCCATAAAAATGTTAAGGTTAGTGATTAATGGCAGACACTTTCCCAGTTGTGAAAAAAAGGAATTAAAGCGATGTATTGTTAATTAACTGGCATCTCCAGTGAAAGGGACCAGGCAGGAGGTGGTATGGAAACCTCAGCAGTTCATTGGCAGAATATCTGCAGAAAGTCCCAGGTTCAATCCCCAACGTCTCCAGCTAAACCAGGGATTGGGCTGTAGGTTGTGAAAGGTCTCTCACCCTGAGACCCTGGAGAGCCACCACCCATCTGAGTAGAAAATACAGACTTTGATGGACTAATAGTCTGATTCACTATGAAGGAGGCCCAGTTTAAGGACTTGCAGGGCCTTAGTGGAGCTCAACTGATGCTGTTCCTTGTGCTGCCCATCTAACATCAGGGGCTGCCTCCCAGGTACACTTGGAATTTTAGAGTCAACTGAGAACATTTCTTGACCCTTGATGGGACATGCAAAAAATGCCCCAATATCTAAGGCAGGGTTTCTCAACCAGGGTTTCATTAAACTCTGGGACTTCTTGACGGCCCTGGAAGGGTTTCCTGAATGGGTGGGAGTTCGTTAATTTTTATTTAGGATGGTTTAGGATGGTTAGGGCTGATCCTGCGTTGAGCAGGGGGTTGGACTAGATGGCCTGTATGGCCCCTTCCAACTCTATGATTCTATGATTCTATGATTCTATTACATTTTTTAAATTTTTGTTATTAGGTGATATGACCTGTCATTTCCACCCACCCACCCCTCCCTCCCAAATTGGCCAATGACAGGCCTGGAGGGGGTGGGAAGGGGAGGGGCCCCAGGTGGGCGTGTCCACGGCTATGCTTCCCAACCATATTCTGCATGAACCTGCCGCTTCTGGAGTTACTCAAAGTCTGACAAATGTTTCAGGGGTTTCTCAATGGTCAAAAAACTGAGAAAGGCTCATTTAAGGGGGGCCCTAACCATACAGCACTGTGGGGCCCGGGAACTGCGGGGCCTGGAGCATGTGCTGCATGTGCTACTAGAATAAGGCAGAAAGAGGTTCTTGGAGGGGGGCGTGGGGTACACGTGGGATAGGGGCTCAATCTGAACAAGTGTGCTGTTATTATTCTTTAATCAAAACAATGTCTGGAAAGGCCCTTGCTCGGCATGCACACGGCAAAATTAATCCAGACAGAGGTAAGGCAAGGAACGCTCCTTCCCACACAGGCTGGCAGGTGAGATGCCAACAGAAATTATCCCAGCATAAGGCCCCCTGGAAAGGTCACCCTTTCTTTCAGGGCGGCCGTTTCCTGCCTGTTTAATACACAACCGCCACAAAAGGATTACCCTGTCAATAGCAATCAGGGTGCCTAATCGGGCAGTTTAAAGGCCATAAATACTTTAGCTGAATGGACCGCTCTGCAAAGATAAAGTGGCCGAGACATCAAGTAATATTTGTGATAATGAGCTTGGTTTCAACCGAACTGCCTCTTAAGCAGGACAAATGGCTCGCCACAAAAGGATCTTGATTGGACAGGGAGGGGGGGGGCCTTGACCCATTTTCCTAAAAGCATTCGTTACGCTAACATGATTAGGGAATGGAAAGACGGTACAAATCCTCCATGGCCGGGTGGGTGGGTGGGTGAACCTCGTGCAACCTTTCCACTTCCTTCTTGAAGCACCTCTCGGTTGTTTTCTTATGGTTTTGTTCAAAGGGATTGGCCCATTCTGTACATAGCGCCTGAAAGAACATCTCAGTCGTCATCCCCACTGTGTCTATGGCTGCTTCCACACCGGGGGCGGAAAAAGCACAAAGCTGCCCTGACAGCAGCTGCAAGCAGCGTAGGAGCACGCAGGAACGGCGGGCACACTCCCTGCCTTTATGCCGTTTGCTGTCACTGCACGCTCCACCTTTTGCTCCCTTGTGTCTATTTCTTCCTCTGAAATCTCCCAAAGTTAAAGGGCGCTGCGATCCCTTTAAACATCTGTGGGATGAACTCGCCCACTTGGAAAAGGTGTTTAAAGGGACTGTGAGCCCTTTATATGCCTTCAGAGTTCACTTGTGACCCAAATCCCTATAAACACCTTTCCTCCCATATATTGCATTTAATGGAGGATGGGGGTACCTTAGTTGGGGGACCATAGAATTGGTCTAATCTTTTTGAAACTTGGGGGGGGGGAGTTTGGGGAGAGACACCAGTAGCTATGCTGCAAATCTGGCACCTCTACCTCAAAAAAAACAGCCCCAATATTTTTGAGGTTCAAGATACCCAAACCCCAAAATACGTTTTTTTGCCCACCTACTCAAGACTGAGTCTAATAATACCAAAGACACTTAGACCCGGCTCGTGGTGATTCAGGTCCAGGCACAGGTGGCTTGTACCCCTCCGCGTGAAGAGACAAAATACCTCAAGCTTTATCACCTTCTTAGGCTGCCATTTCCAGGGTAAGAAATGCCTGAAGATTTTTGGGGAAGATCCCGGGGAGGATGGGGCAAGACCCCGACAAGGCCCAAATGCCACAGAATTCACCCTCCAAAGTGGCCATTTTCTCCACAGGGCCTGATCTCTATTTCCTGGAGTTTAACTGTAATAAGCAGGAGGTCTCCAGGTGTCACCTGGAGGTTGGCAGCCGTACTGTCTTTGGCACCTACTTTTCAATCTCTTCTGGCGCATCGAGAGCATTTCGTAGAGTTCCCGTTCCACCAGCCCATCGCCTTCGTCTTCGTCCAGCCATTTCCCACAAGGGAATGTCTGCTCAATGCCGGTAAACGGGCAATACACCGTTACCTGGTGGGAGAAGAAGGAAACCAACCCAGCACAATGAATAATCCAGATTTATTGCTACCCACATTCTGAGAGGAGACAGGCAGACTGACAGACAGACAGACAGAGTGGTTTAATGGTTAAAACTCTGATCTGAATAAATGGGTTTGATTTCCCACTTCTCCACCACATGAAGCCTCTCATCACTCTCTCAGCCCCACCTGCCTCACAAGATGCCTGTTGTGGGCAAAGGTGATTTTAAGTCGCTTTGAGACACATGAGACCTGCTGGGGTGACCTTGGGCCAATCCCAGTTCTCTCAGGACTCCCAGGCCCACCTGCTTCACAAGATGCCCACTGTGGGTAGAGGAAGGGAAGGCCACTCTAAACAATCCTAAGAAACCTTACGGTAGAGAAAAGTGGAGTATAAAAAAACAACTATTTGAGCTGGCAGTGGGTAAACAGTCCCGTGCAGATTACCCCCTGGAGAAAATGGACACTTTGGAAGGTGGGCTCTATAGCAATTTGGCCCCTCCCCTTCCCAAGCCCCACCCCTCTCAGGCTCCATCCCTCCCCAAATCTCCAGGTATTTCCCAAGCTGGATCTGGCAACCTTCTGAAGCAGCGAGGAAGATTTGGCCACAGGGAATCCAAGCCAGTGAGCACAGCTGTTGTGAATGCAGAGAATGAAGAAGTGATCATGAATCCTATTCCAGGAATTTAGCCTGTATTGAAGGGTTTTTACCCTCCAATATGTTGGCAGCCTTCCTTGTAACCCTGTTAACGACCTTCTAAGGCAGACTTCAGAGCTGTTGCTGGAAGGTTTTGGCTTTTCTACAACCTGGTGTTGCCAGCCTCCAAAAACAGAAAAAAATATCTAGGAGTTTGTTTTGATGTTTTGGAATTTTGAGGAATGGTTCATAATGGAATAAACTGTTCATTTGCCATGGCCAGCTTGAAAAGTATTTCATTTACTAGCCTCCAATAGCAGTCTGGAGATCTCCCATAATTACAAAAGACCTTCAGACTACAGAGATAATTTCCCGTTGAGAACAGGGCTTCCCGCTCAAAGCTTAAGGTTTACAACCATTTGGATTATGCCAGTTCTGCATGAAACTACTAGTACAAGTTTTCACACAGCAGTCATTTGACTGAATCAAACGCTTATGGGGTCTTCAAGTGAAACAAATAATGGGCATAAATTACAAATATGATTAGGATTAGAATATAAAAGTTTAAAGTCTTCAGATCTGGCTCTAAGGGACTTAAAAAAAAAACAACCTTAAATTGGTGCATACTTACTAGAAAATAAATCCAATTGAACACAGTGGGAATTCCTTGCCAATAAATAGCAAAAGATTAGTATGAGTGCCCCATTTGCCTTTAAGGCACCAACGTTGAGTTCACTTTGCCAATTCAATAGGGATTGTTTCAGAGCTTATTGTTTTTGCAATAACTTTACATCCAGCAACATGACTGAGATTGTCAAAACAATGACCAGACAGACTAGCGAAAAATCAAGCATGAAGACTTTCCCCCTGTGCTACAAGTCAGGACCAAAATAGATGATAAATTAGCACATTGGGTCAGGTTTAAGTGCTGGCATAAGGATGGGGAAACTGGGATGAAGTAGAAGAAGAAGAGTTGGTTCTTGTATGCCGCTTTTCTCTCCCCAAAGGAGTCTCAAAGCGGCTTACAGTTGTCTTCCCTTTCCTCTCCCCACAACAGACACCCTGTGAGGGAGGGGAGGCCGAGAGAGCCCTGATATTGCTGAAGAAGAAGAAGAGTTGGTTCTTATATGCTGCTTTTCTCTACCCAAAGGAGTCTCAAAGCGGCTTATAATCCCCTTCCCATTCCTCTCCCCACAACAGACACCCTGTGAGGGAGGTGAGGCTGAGAGAGCCCTGATATTCCTGCTCGGTCAGAACAGCTTTATCAATGTTGTGGCAAGCCAAAGGCCACCCAGCTGGTTGCACGTGGAGGAGCGAGGAATCGAACCTGGTTCATCAGATTAGAAGTCCACACTCCTAACCACTACACGAAGAAAGAAAGAAAGAAAGAAAGAAAGAAAGAAAGAAAGAAAGAAAGAAAGAAAGAAAGAAGAAAGAAAGAAAGAAAGAAAGAAAGAAAGAAAGAAAGAAAGAAAGAAAGAAAGAAAGAAAGAAAGAAAGAAAGAAAGAAAGAAAGAAAGAAAGAAAGAAAGAAAGAGACATTTTGCATAATTCTACAGGTGCATTTTATAAAGTAAAGGGGTATTTGTGTGCTTTGGATTCAGCTCAGATCATTTCGGGCCAAATCCCAAAATTATATGATCCCCCCCCCCGTGCGCATGTGCCTAATGGGGAGAAATCGGATCCAGAGGATGCCTACATTAACTGGCTAACCCAGCGGCCTCGTAATTGAAATCGCAGCAGCCGTTTCCAAAGGCTCGCAGGTCGCTCCGTTCGGGCGGCTAATGGGAGAACGATCGGACAGCTGCTCAGAGCTGTGAAGTGACCCGTCCTCACCTTCTCGCAGTACCAGCCGGAGCTGACGCCGCAGTTGTCGTGTCCGATGGAGACGCGGCTCAAGGGGCTGAGAAGAGCGGCAATCTCGATGTTGAAGAGGTCCGTCCGGGCACGTTCAA
Organism: Paroedura picta; assembly: GCF_049243985.1. NCBI lineage: Eukaryota > Metazoa > Chordata > Lepidosauria > Squamata > Gekkonidae > Paroedura > Paroedura picta. The sequence continues at coordinate 11,815,852 of NC_135375.1, forward strand.
ACTCCCCTCCCTCCAGGAAAACCTTCCCGCTGTTTTTCAGGCCTTTGGAGCCGTGCATGACGATGTGGATCTTGGAGTTGGTCCCGGCCCCTCGGACGTCCCCGGTCATGACAGCAACATTGTAAACCATACCTGAAGGGAGGCAGATGTGTTAGAGTCAGAGTCTGCAGCAAGCCACTAGTATGCCCTAGTGCAGGGGTAGTCAAACTGCGGCCCTCCAGATGTCCATGGACTACAATTCCCAGGAGCCCCTGCCAGCATTCGCTGGCAGGGGCTCCTGGGAATTGTAGTCCATGGACATCTGGAGGGCCGCAGTTTGACTACCCCTGCCCTAGGGCATGGCCTCGTTGACCTTGTACAAATATTCTACAGTTCTTTTGCTAAATGTGAACTATACTACCGTTTACTGTCTGCTGCTGTAGGCTACATCATTTTTTAAATATATGAATCATATTTATAGACCGCTGCTCCGGAACCAGCCATCTCACGGAGGTTAAAATAAAGTAAGAGAGGTAGGACTTAGTGAAGGACCAGACACAGGGCAAGTAAAGAGGCACTGGGATACCAATTGTTGTTGTTGTTATGTGCGAAGTCATGTCCGACCCATCGCGACCCCATGGACAATGATCCTCCAGGCCTTCCTGTCCTCTTCCATTCCCCGGAGTCCATTTAAACTCGCACCAGCTGCTTCAGTGACTCCATCCAGCCACCTCATTCTCTGTCGTCCCCTTCTTCTTTTGCCCTCGATCACTCCCAGCATTAGGCTCTTCTCCAGGGAGTCCTTCCTGCTCATGAGGTGGCCAAAGTATCTGAGTTTCATCATCAGGATCTGGCCTTCTAAGGAGCAGTCAGGGCTGATCTCCTCTAGGACTGACCGGTTTGTTCGCCTTGCAGTCCAAGGGACTCGCAAGAGTCTTCTCCAGCACCAGAGTTGAAAAGCCTCAATTCTTTGACGCTCGGCCTTCCTTATGGTCCAACTTTCATAGCCATACATTACAACTGGGAAGACCATAGCCTTGACTAAACGTACTTTTGTTGGCAGGGTGATGTCTCTGCTTTTTAGGATGCTGTCTAGATTTGCCATAGCTTTCTTCCCCAGGAGCAAGCGTCTTTTAATTTCTTTGCTGCAGTCCCCATCTGCAGTGATCTTGGAGCCCAGGAAAATAAAATCTGTCACTATCCCCATTTCTTCCCTGTCTATTTGCCAGGAATTGAGATGGCCGGATGCCATCATCTTTGTTTTCTTGATGTTGAGTTTCAAGCCAATTTTTGCACTCTCCTCCTTCACCCGCATCAACAGGCTCTTTAGTTCCATATTGGGATACCTATATGGCTAATCAAATATACAGAGTAGACTTTTATGGTGCAAACTTAAATGGACTCCGGGGAATGGTAGAGAACAGGAAGGCCTGGAGGATCATTGCCCAGGGGGGTCGCAATGGGTCGGACATGACTTCGCACCTAACAACAACAAAAGACTTTTATGGAGTCTTCAAACTTCCATTGTTCTTTATTCTTTTATATTCAACAAATCCCAACGCGTTTCGCTCTTTTCAAGGGACTTCAATTTCAATGTTTTGAAAACCAACTTCGATATTGAGAAATAATCTCCTAACAGTGAGTTCAATGTTTTGAAAACCAATTTTGATATTGAGAAATAATCCCCTAACAGTGAGTATGATTGTTTTAACAATTGCTACTCGTAGCTAAAGGCGTTCCAGACGTGTATGGTTGCTTCAATAACCCCCTCCCCCATATTCTTGGCCCAAGAGAAAAGCAATATTGCCATGCTTAGCAAGGGAGGAAATGACCTTTTCCCTAATCTCTTCTGTCATTAATAGTTTAACATGTTTACGACGGGCACCACAGAGCGGAAGATGCTTCCTTCAGTCGATATCAATGGGTTTTTAGGGCTGGCCTTTTCAAGCTATGAACATAGCTCAGGTCCAGGCTGGTGTCCAAGAGCGGCTTACAAACACCTTTCCCTTCCTCTCCCCACAACAGATCGCCTGTGAGGTAGGTGAGGCTGAGCGAGCCCTGAGAGAACTGGGACTGACCCAAGGTCAGCCAGCTGGCTGCACGTGGAGGAGTGGGGAATTTCCAGGTTACAGGCTGCCGCTCTTAACCGCTACACCATGCTGAACTTTAGGAGAGATTTCTGAACAACAAGAGCAGTTTGAGAATAGTCAGAGTTAAATCCATGGGTTCCGCGGTTCTTTATTCGGATCCCAGCAAGGAGTAACTGAACTGAACCGAACCGAACTGAACACCCCCCTGAAACTCCGAACTTATATACATAAGCAAACAATAGATCTTCCCTCCAGTGTACGCTATTGGTCAGTTTCAGTTTAGACCCGGTAAAAGAGCAGGGGACGGGGTTTCCGGACTGATGCTCCATTTCATGTCGTTGACTGGAGCACAATTGCAGGCCATGGCAAATTAGGCTCCCTCGGTCGCGTTTTATTGGAAGGGATTCCCTTTGTGGAGCAGCTAACCATACGAGACTTTATCCAAAGAAGGACACAAAACAGAGCCTCAACCCGGAATCCCCGTCTCCTGCCCTTTTACAAGGTCTAGGCAGAATTTTAAGAAAGAGAACAGCTCCAACAGGACTGTGACTGGCCCCAGGTCACCCAGCTGGCTGCACGCGGAGAAGCAGGGAATCAAACCCGGCTCGCCGGATTAGAAGCTGCCGCTTTTAACCGCTACGCTGTGCCAGCTCCCCGGCCTCTGCGGCAGGTTGCTAAGTGAGTCCCGGAGCTTATTTTGGCCAAAGAATTCTAGTAAGGAAGCCAGAAGATTCAAAAGTGTCAGTCTCAGGCCTGGCTCTGTGCTCGGGCCTCCAGGAGCTAGAGAAGGCAGACTCAGGTCCTTCCCAGCCAAGAGTCCTACCAACGTACTGGTGCACAACATCCATCAGCGCAAATAAATAATTAAGCTGCTTGGGAAAGGGCAGCAGAAGCCAGACTTTAGCACGACTACTCAGCAGCCCTCCCCAGCAGGCCTGCGGTGCAGCCAGATGCCTCTTGGCCTGAAATAGTTGCTCTCTGCTCTTTCTTTCCCCCGGGGGTAGGAAGCTCTGACTCGCAACCTTCGGAGCCTGAGTTCCCTTCATACTGCCGGGCTCTGATGTTCAAAGGCTTTGGAATAAATTAGGGTGGCCAGCTCTGGGATAGGAAATACCTGGAGACTTTGGGGGGTGGAGCCAGGAGTGGGTTGGATTTGGGGTGGGGTGGGGTGGGATGGGACCTCAGTGGAGGGTAGCCCTATAGATGCCACCCTCCGAAGCAGCCATTTTTCCCAGGGGAACTGAGAGCCAATTTGGTGTAGTGGTTCAGAGCAACAGCCCTCTCATCCTTTATTTAATTTTCCTTCCCATCCTGTATTTCTAATAAATGCTTCCCTTTCTTTGTGGGGCTGGCATGAAAGTGGCAATCGAACCTTCATTTGTCTACCAGGGGTGGTTAAGAGCGGCGGCTTCTAATCTGGTGAGCTGGGTTTGATTCCCCGCTCCTCCATAGGGAGCCAAATGGGTGACTTTGGGCCAGTCATAGTTCTCTTAGAGCTGCTCTCACAGAGCAGTTCTGTCGGAGCTCTCTCGGCCTCACCTACGACACAGGGTGTCTGTGGTGGGGAGAGGGAAGGCAATTGTAAGCTGCTTTGAGACTCCTTCGAGTAGTGAAAAGTGGGATATAAAAAACCAGCCCTTCTTCTTCAGTCATATCTGGACTCTCTCAGCCCCTCCTCCCTCACAGGGTGCCTGTTGTGGGGAGAGGAAGAGAAGGCAATTGTAAGCTGCTTTGAGACTCCTTCGAGTAGTGAAAAGTGGGGTATAAAAAACAACTGTTCTTTTCTGTTCCCCTGTAAAAGTGGGGTCCCACCAGGAGTCTGCCATCTTTCCAATTAACTCTTCCACAGTTTACAGCACTAGGCAGAGAAGCGGCTCAGATCATAAGCTGGCAGGAGAATAAGGATATAAGGATGCCAGCCTCCAGGTGGGCTACATGGATGAGAAAGAAACAAGAACCCAACGCTGCACCCTTAGAATTCCTCCCTGCCCTTTAGTGTTGGTCAACAGATCAGGTAGAAGACTTGCCATTGCGTTCCCCAGTTCTAGAAATACTTTCAGAAAACAATTCCCTCTCTGAAGTCCCCTGCCCTCCAAAATCAGGAACTAGATTAATATTTTAAAGCTTCCTCGTGATTCCATAAGGGGTGGCATTATAAAAAACACTATTCGTTTATGATTTTCTGCTGTGAAATGTTTTTTTTTCTTCTTGCTATCTGTTTTATCTGGCCGCAGTGCTGTATTAAAATAAATCTGAATCATTTGTTTATGATTAGACGCAGAGGCATTTCAATGAAGAAGTATTCATTTTTTTAAAAAAATTGGCGGGCATCACGGGACCTTTAAAAAAAGAAGAATGAGGATTGGCTGCCTGGCTAGATTGACAGGCAGAAGAGAGTTGTGTACAAACCACGGTCGCTCTCTTCCACCATTTCCAGCAGCACTTGGGGAGGGTGAGAAGCATGAAAATGTGGCAGGCTACAGCGAGATGGCAAGAAGATGAGGAATGGAGGCGCAATAATATTTAGCGCAACGCCATTACGCTGGCATAACGCTATTTTTTGCAATGTGCGGAAATTCCCTCAGTTCCCCTGAGAGAAAGTAAATGCTTTGGAGGGGGGGGGGGACTCTGTGGCTTTGTCCTTCCTAGGCTCCAGGCCCAAATCTCCAAGAGTTCCCCAACCTGGAGCCCCCAACCCTGTGGCCAGAGGGGACCTGGCAACCCCACAAAAGACATTCATTTCTCTGCGTTTTAACCGAGGGGCTGAAATCAGGATGCCAGTGAAGACACTACAGTGGGACATCTCCCAGAATCCCACTGCTTTGCTCACCAGCACCTTGGACACCAGCGGGGCACAAATTCTTCTCTGTACAACAGATCTGGCTCATAGCCTTTGCAGTTAACCGTCTTCACTTGCCTTGATGGCAGAAGACTCACCTGTCGCCTCCGCTCCTCCCACCAGGATATCCCGCTGAATCTTGCCATCGTCTTCATCCATCGCGAGCCAACGGTGGCACGGGAATTCGTAATTGGCTTTGTTGCCGATGTCTTCTATGAGGACCTGGAGGGAAGCAGAACAGAGCGTAGGCAGAGGAGAGGAGAGGCGAGGCGAGGGGAGGGAAGGGGCAACTCATCTGGAGTCTCAAAGGGGAAGACAATCATAGAATCATAGAATCACAAAGTTTGAAGGGACCCCATGGGTCATATAGTACAACCCCCTGCACTATGCAGGACACTCACATCCCTCTTGCTCATCTACTGCAATCTGCCACCCCCTTGAGCCTTCACAGAATCAGCCTCTCTGTCAGATGGCTCTCCAGCCTCTGCTTAAAAATCTCCAATGATGGAGAACCCACCACCTCCCGAGGAAGACTGTTCCACTGAGAAACTGCTCTGACTGTCAGGAACTTCTTCCGGATGTTGAGACGGAATTTCTTTTGAATTAATTTCATCCCATTGGTTCTGGTCCGTCCCTTTGGGGCAAGAGAGAACAATTCTGCTCCATCCTCCATATGGCACCCTTTTAAATACTTGAAAATTGTTATTAGATTCCCTCTCAGTCATCTTCTCTCCAGGCTAAACAGACCAAGCTAATCCAACCTTTCCTCATACATCTTGGTCTCCAAACCCCTCACCATCTAGTCCCACCCCCTGCTCAATGCAGGCTCAGCTTCAAGCATCCAGGATAAGGATCTGTCCAGCCGCTGCTTGAAGATGGCCAGTGAGGGGGAGCTCCCCACCTGCTTAGGCAGCCCCTTCCACTGCTGAACTACCATGACTGCAAACATTTTTCCCCGGATATCTAGCCAGTACCATTACACATAGTTCAAAACCATTACAGTGGATCCTATCTTCTGCTGCCCACAGGAACTACTCCCTGCCCTCCTCTAAGAGACAACCTTTCAAGCAACTGTGTCTCCTCTCAACCTCCTCTTCTCTAGGTTGAACATTCTGAATTTCTCAGCTTTTCCTCCTAGGATTTGTTTCCCTAGGGCCCGGATCATCCTCGTCACTCTCCTCTGCCCCCTCTCCATTTTGTCCACATCCTTTTTGAAGTGAGGCCTCCAGAACTGCACAGAAGACTCCAGCTGCAGTCTGACCAACGTAGTATACACCAGGACTATGACATGTTGCAGTTTTGATAAAATGCCTCTGTTGACGGCATTCACCTTCTTTACTGACACATGGCACTGCTCATATCTAGCTTACAGTCCACAAGATCTCTTCCACACACATTGTTGTCAAGAAGTGTGTCTCGGATCCAGTGTGCATGCTTCTCATTTTTGTGATCCAGATGTAGAACTCTGGACTTCTCCTTAGTGAATTATTCTCAGTTGCCCTATGAAACACAGACTTTCTCAACCTTTTTACCGTTGAGAAACCCCTGAAACATTCTTCAGGCTTGGAGGAACTCCAGAAGAGGCATAATCCTGCAGAATATGGTTGGGAGGTAGAGCTGTGGACATGCCCACCCGGGGCCTCTCCCTTTCCCATCCCCCTCCAGGCCCATCTTTGGCCATTTTCGGAGGGCTGGGTGGGTTGACATTTTTAAAATATATAAATATTCATTCCCACCCATTCAGGAAACCCTTCCAGGGCCATCAAGAAACCCAAGGATTTCACGAAACCCTGGTTGAGAAACCATATACTAACATACACTGCCCTACGAAAGTGTAACATAACATAGTCCAGCTTCCTGCTTCAACAGTAGCCAACCAGTTCCTCTGGAGAGCCAACAATAGACCAGAGAGGCCAGGACCTTCATCAAACATAAGAGGAGCCCTGTTGGATCAGACCAGGGGTCCATTTAGTTCAGCATCCTGTCTCACTAATTATTATTACCATTAATATTATCTGACAGGGCCCAAATCTCCTCTAGGAGTTTATTCTACCAAGTAGGGGCCAGTAATGAAAATGTCTTTGCCCAAAGGTTGTAATTTGGAGAGCAAAGTGCTCTTCAGGGGAAGTAGGCAGAGAGGTGGTCCCTCAAATACACCAAGCCCAGACTCAGTAGCCAACCAGTTCCTTTGGAAAGCCAACAACAGGACATAGGGGGTGAGACCTTTCCGTGATGTTATCAGCCTGGCTCTGGAAATCAGAGGCTTGGCATCTCTGAATGTGGATGTCCCCCTGAGTCACCACGGCTAGTAGTGGAGTTCCAGGCCAACCTCCTTTTTCCTGGAGAAGGGAGTGAGGCAGTCCATCAAAGCCAGGGAGCCCTAAGGCAGTGGTTACCAACCTTCCTAATGCCACGACCCTTTAAGACAGTGACTCATGCTGTGGTGACCCCCAACCATAAAATTATGCCGGGGTTCTTTCACAGAAATTATATCAAAACTGACCAATGGCATGAAGATCCATTGTTCACGATTGTACATAAACTGGTTTTCCCCCAGGGATTCTCAGTTCAGTTCTGCCTCTTGTCCCATCATGCCGATCTTGCTCTATCTCAACCTACCCCGCAAGGTTGTTCTGTGGATGGTGCCCCCGCCCCAGCCAAGCTGCTTGCTCTCCCACGACCCCTGTGAAAGTGTCATTCAACTCCCAGGTTGAGAACCACTGCCCTAGGCAGTCCCACCCAATGCAGGAGACATAGAATATAGGTTAGCCCGGTCACTCCCCAAATCACCCACTTTGTTCGGCTGTACTCACCCTGTCCAGGAACCAACCCGCAGATCCCCCCTTATTATTGTGGCCGATGTTGATCTTTCTGAGCCGTCCCAAGTTGGGAGCATCCAGCGTGAACTTGTCCTCTTGCGTTCGCTCAAAATTGTCATTGTCGTTGTCCAGCTTCCTCTCGCCTGCGTGGAACGAGAAGCAAAGGAATGAGCCAGCCTCAATGAACCACCAGGTGCACCCACCTAAAAGCGGAGCACCTTAAAGATTAACCCAATGGGTCCCAGCAGACATGAGTCAAAGCTCCCGTCAAAGATTAACCCCTGAAAAATGGCTGCTCCTTGCAGAGAGGTAGTGTCACGAGGGATGGACGATTCAGCTCGGATAAATTGAAAGGGCCCAAATCAATACTCATTTGGTTACTTTTTGAGCTCTCCTGGGCTGAACCGCCCATTCCCTGCATTCAAAATGTCCGATTTGTGATTCAGTCATGATTCAGCCTGTTTAAATGCCTTTCCCCTGCTTTCTCAGGAAGCCCAGCTCATAATGAAAATCGCCCCATCCACTCCAGCTGGGGAGGAATTTAAAGGGAGCAAGGGGGGGAGGGGTCCCTGTCATTATCAGCTGCTTGGCAGGTCCTCTCTTCCTCCCTTTCACAGGCAGCAGAAATGTCTGGGAAGTGGGGGGGGGGTGAAATACATGCATGAAAAGCCCTGACACATTTTTGGTTCGGTTGAAACAACTTGGACAAATCCCAGAAGGTGAAGGGGTATTAGTGCATTTTGGATCTGACCGAAACCTTTCTGGCTGAATCTGAAATGGTGCAATTCTTTTTGTGCACATCCTTAGTCTTGACCTTCTTGATGAGTACAATTGCATCCATGCAAAGGATTTTTGGGTTATGCAGAAATACTTTCCACACGATTGATAAAATTGCAATGTGGCTCTCAAGCACGGGACAGGAAACCCCAGAAGTCCAGAATCACCAGCCTGTCTCATCCATGGGATGCCAATGCATACAGCTCTAAAAATGGGAATCAGCTTCTTAAGGAATACATTATTTCTAGTGTAGCAAGCTGCTGCCATCTCATCAGTAAATAAATCAATGAAAGCTGAAGATGAAAATGAATGGCATAGTAGTGTGTGGTGTTGAGCTATTTTGTTTCTGGTATGTTACTGTTGGGAGGGAAGACAGCACAGTACAGACTGGTTTTGTCAGACCTCAGAAGCTAAGCAGGGTCCTTGGATGGGAGACTACCAAGGAAGACTTTACAGATGAAGCTGATGGCCATCCACCTCTGCTTCTCCCTCACTTTAAAGCCCCTTGTTGAGGTCACCATAAATCCACTGCAACTTGATGGCAGTTTGCATATGTTACTGTTTTGGGAACATAAAGGAAAGCAGGAAAAATAGGGGGCATTTCCCACGGCTTAAAAATAGCACAATGGTTGCCGATTGAAAACGCTACTAATTTGCCATAACGCACGACGTCGTCAACAATCTGCAACAATCCTGAAACCGATCAGCAATAAGCGCTTCGTTGTGGCGCTTTCAGGGGAATCCAGAAAACTGGATTCACCCTCCGGATAGCGATACACTCCTGCAACCAATCTGCAACAGTAGCGCTAAAGACCTGTGCGTTACCATTGTAGCTGGTTCTTCAAAGTCCCTCCCCCTGGATCTCTCCTCCAAACTTCCGGCGAAGCGATCGCCATTTTTTTTTCTCGGAGCGAGCGGGGATAAACGCACCGGCGAGCCTCTTTCTGTTTAGAGGCTTCCCTGGCTTCAGTCCTTCACCTTTAGTCACTAAGCACAAACCACATAAAAGCCCGTTTGCTGAAATAAAGTCCCTTTATTTTTTACACATAAATTCAGCCGAAAATCGAGCCCGTGAGAAGGGGGGGGGGATTTTTTTTTATCACTCGAGCCAGCGTGCCAACGATCATACAATCAAACGATAGATCACATTAGGCAGCTGGATGGGTCTCTCCAGTGCAAGGAATCTATGTAGATTCGTTGCTATGGGTCTGTTTTTTTTTTTAAAAAAGCTTTCTTAAAGGGAAAGGGGCTGTTTGGGAGCATGCTAACGGCTGCCCATTGGCTGCTTGACGGCCAGGGGCGGGACAAGCTTGGCAATAGCGCTTCCTTTCTAGCGATTTCTGCCGAGACCGGAAGCCTGTGGGAAACGCTAAAAAACGCAACTGATTCCACTACAAAGCCAGGTGTGCAAAACGACGAATTCCACTATTTTAAATGGCGATTTTTCATTCCGCAAACAATTTGCAACAAAGATCGCCGTGGGAAATGGCCCTAGGTTTTCTACCTGATAGAGAGTGATAAATTTCCCTTAGAGTCAGTTTCGTGTAGCAGTTAAGAGTGGCCTCTAATCTGGTGAGTCAGGTTTGATTCCCTGTCTCTCCACATGCAGCCAGTTGGGTGACCTTGGGGTAGTCACAGTTTCGCTAGAATCCTGGGGTACTGTAGTGCACAGTCAGTGACTGCCTCCAGGAGACCCATCAGGGTATCTTCTGGTACAGAAGGTGGATGGAACACCAGCCAGATAGCCAAGTCCTCAACTGTACCCCATCTCAGTAAACGCATTCAATTCCTGCGATGGTTGTCACTGGGAGCACCCTGTAGGAGTAAGCCTCCTGGACCAGTATCACAACCCCTCCGCAACCCAAGGTCTGAGATTGATGAAGGACCAAGTAACCTGGGGCAGCCAGTTCTTTTAGGATGACAGTTCACCCTCTTGCGCCCAGGTCTTGGTCACGCACCCATGTCTTATCTTCTGCAAAATATGTTTGCAAAATATGCTTTCAGAACAGCAGAGTTATTATTAATAGACTTGTTGTTGCACAACATCAGTGTCAGAGTCGAGTTAACTCCGTTAGCCCCTCCACCTGTGTTTCTGGGGGTGGGACGAAGGTTAGAAAGGGTATGAGCATACCCATCTCTTTTATATATTTGTTAAACACTTATCAGGTGATATGACCATATACGGTCAGGCTGACCCACCCACCCATTCCAAAATGGCCAATGATGGGCCGGGATGGGGTGGGAAAGGGAGGGACTGCAGGTGGGCATGTCCACAGCTATGTTTCCCAACTACATTCTGTATAATCACACCATTTCTGAGGTTTCTTGAAACCTGAAGAACATTTCAGGGGGTTCTCAATGGTAAAATAAAAAGCTGAGAAAGACTGACTTAAAGAATGGATTTAAGATGGGAAACAATCTGAGAAGTGACACGCCATTCCCTAAATTATATTTCCCAGTATTGCATTTTTCCAGATAATTTCTGTTGGAACTTCTCATCCCTATTGTTTCAACTTCCAAAACTCTCTTTAATTTTCAATTTCCCATATTTACCTATGTTGCAATATACTTCTTGGGAGATTTATGTCCTGCATGCAGAATCATACTTCTATGACTGGGTAACGCTCTACTATATTAACCAAATATCCCAACAATATTGCCATGTATCTCCCAAGCAGAGCTCATCCCCAACTATTCTGTTAATTCAGAAACCGTTGAACAAGTGGTCATGTTATTGCAAGTAGCGATCCCCAACCTGTGGGCTGCAGACCACATGTGGTCCTTCGACTAATTGGAGGTGGGCCCCAAAGGATGCCTTCTCCCCCCCCCCGGCCCTTTACTTCATCCCCCCCCAGCCCTTTACAACATACTTCATTGTTGTGGTGTGTCTGTATCTTATTTTGAAGGGATGTTTAAACATTACCATAGCGATCAGAGAGTGTTAGGGCAGGGGTTGAGAGTAGAGGAGTAAACTACCCCCCCCCCACTGGGCCTCAGTAAAAGGCGTTGAGTGGTCCCCAGTGAGTGGTCCCCGGTGATAAAAAGGTTGAGGACCACTGATTGCAAGCACTTACCATTTCCCACCTTTAAATTCATTCATTGCACCATTGTCTATTCCCCTAACTGTTGCACCGACCCCATTGTTACTACTCCTATAACCTATATGTCATTCACCATTCCAAATATTGCAATGTACCTTTCTGCTCCCCACTGGTTCTGTGTACACCGCCCTGAGATTTCACAGTAAGGGATGGTATATAAATCAAATGAATAAATAAATAAAATCAACTTACTTAAAAAAAACTAAACCAAACAGTTGCTACTGGTGCTCTGTCTTCTCCAAAGAGAAATTGGGATTCTAAGGGGGTTGCTTTGCATAACAGCGTACTGCAACTTCAAAACAAAACACCCATGCTAACGTCACGGAGTTGGTGTTAGCAGAAGAGGATGGCAGGAGGCATGCCCTTATGCAGATCGGTGACATACGTTGCATTTATAGATTGCACACAAACACCGCACAGCACAACACAAACCAGTAGAAACAGGCAGCCTCCAAAATAGAGATATTGAAAGTGCCATTATATGTATATGTGAATATTAAAGGAAATGAAACGGGGGACATTTGCTTGTGCCTAGAAAATACCTGTGTCTCCATACTGGCCAAAGATGTTAATGAAAACATCAGCATCTGTTCCGCCCCCATTCACGTCACCTGTGAAGACTCTGACAATATACTTATTTCCTGCGGGGAGAGAGAGAGAGAGCAAGAGAGAGAGAGAGAACATTCTCTGTAACGACACAAGACAAAGATGGATATCAGACACGTATTAAAACTGATCTAATTCACACCAAGGGCTTACCTACGAACACTTCATGCAAAGACATTTACGCCACTTACTAAAGGTAAAAATTAGGCTTACCGCAAGATACATACCACCTCTTCTGACAATAAGGTTAGAGTAAGCTACATGCTGCTCTGAGTTAGGTGTGTGCTTACCTGTAGGGCAGGGATAGCCAACCTCTGGATTCTCAATGGAAGATACATGTTTAGATGGTCACAAATAAAGAAGCGAGTGGAAACTACAGATTCAAGGTGTATCTAAGGCATGAGTTTGGCAGAACTCCTTTGCTTGGTCACAATGGTCCCGAGATAGAAACATACTAAAAACAAGCAAGGGACCCATGAAGATGCACTGGAGGGCATCTCATTTCCCCACCATTTACCCTTGCCATTTCCATTTATTCTCCCCCCAACAAGCCCCATAGCCTCTCCCCTCCCTGTACTTCCTTTACTCCCTCCCACCCACCATCTAACCCCTGCTCCCTAGTTTTGTTTCCTCCCTGTGACAACCTCCCCCTTTCCCCCCTCCAACCACCTAAATACATTTTTCTGTTCCCCCCTTCAACTTCTCTCTCCTATCCCCATCCCCTTCTCTCCCTTTCAACTTTTTTTGGGTTTCTACGTCCCACTCAAACAAATAGAGGGTGCTTTGACTGACTTGGAAGGTTTGGAAATCCCATCACGGCTGCTCTTCAACCTGTCCCAAAATGACCACTGGGATATCAGACCATAACCTCATGAGATCTCTATAAGCATTTTCTTAAAACTATAGATGTTGTTTTAATTATTGAATCCCCTCCCCCGTTGTATTTTTTTAAGATTTCAGATTTTTCTGAAAACTTGGTGTCTCCGAAAAATACCCTGTCTGACCCTGGCCCCATTGTGTAGATTTTTTGATCTACAATCGAGAATACAGTTTTGACATAACGATGTGTATGAAATATACTCCCAGCCCCATTGTTGCTTTTCCTTGCAAGTGAACAAAATGAGAAATCACGCCTCGGCTAAACGCAAAAACCAAAGCAAAAAAACCTCAGTGGGGACACAAAGAGCTATACAAAATTGTTCGAGCATCAGGATCAACCTACCAGCTGCCAGTTGATCACCCCTGCTTCGGTAAACTGACCTCCAGCCAAAGCACCATGGGAGCCTGAAGTTAACCATCCCTCCCCATAATGCTGCTAACTAGCTAGCTGCTGCTAATCACCCTCCATTTTCATACGCATGTCTTCCATGGCTTGATAACATGGAAAGTGATATCAGTTATCATTTTGCGCACCACAGGCTGAGAAGTCTCAGTGCGATAAGTACCATAACAAACAAAACCCCGGTTTGAACATGTTCTTCATCCTCAGTTGCTTAGGTATGGGTCAGATGCTGAGAAAGGTCCTTGGGGGAGGGGGGGAAAGACATTAACAATTGAGCAATTTCCATAAGTAGTACATTTGCTCCCCCTGCTGGCTGGCTGTAGTTTGAATTCTTCTTTTAATTATTCTTTCTAAAATTGAACATCTGGAGCACAATACTGAACAAAATTGAGAGCCTGCTAATGAAGGAAGGGAGGCCAGATGAGGGTACAATCATAGAATCATAGAATCACAGTGTTGGAAGGGGCCACACAGGCCATCTAGTCCAACCCCCTGCTCTACGCAGGATCAGCCCTAAGCATCCTAAAGCATCCAAGAAAAGTGTGTATCCAACCTTTGCTTGAAGACTGCCAGTGAGGGGGAGCTCACCACCTCCTTAGGCAGCCTATTCCACTGCTGAACTACTCTGACTGGGAAAAACTTTTTCCTGATATCTAGCCTATATCGTTGTACTTGAAGTTTAAACCCATTACTGCGTCTCCTCTCCTCTGCAGCCAGCAGAAACAGCATCCTGCCCTCCTCCAAGCGACCACCTTTCAAATACTTAAAGAGGGCTATCATGTCCCCTCTCAACCTCCTTTTCTCCAGGCTGAACATTCCCAAGTCCCTCAACCTATCTTCATAGGGCTTGTTCCCTTGGCCCCAGATCATCTTCATCCCTCTCCTCTGTACCCTTTCAATTTTATCTACGTCCTTCTTGAAGTGAGGCCTCCAGAACTGCACACAGTACTCCAGGTGTGGTCTGACCAGTGCCGTATACAATGGGACTATGACATCTTGTGATTTTGATGTGATGCCCCTGTTGATACAGCCCAAAATGGCATTTGCCTTTTTTACCGCTGCATCACACTGCCTGCTCATGTTTAGTTTACAATCCACAAGTACCCCAAGGTCTCATTCACACACAGTGCTACCTAGAAGCGTATCCCCCATCCAGTAGGCATGCTTTTCATTTTTCTGACCCAGATGCAGAACTTTACACTTATCTTTATTAAATTGCATCTTGTTCTCATTTGCCCATTTTTCCATTGTGTTCAGATCTCGTTGAACTCTGTCTCTACCTTCCAGAGTATTTGCCAGTCCTCCCAATTTGGTGTCATCTGCAAACTTGATGAGTAGTCCCTCCACCCCCTCATCTAGATCATTAATAAATATGTTAAAAAGTACCGGGCCAAGCCCCGAGCCCTGAGGTACCCCGCTACTCACCTCTCTCCAGTCGGATGAAACACCATTGACAACAGCTCTTTGAGTGCGGTTCTCTAACCAATTTCCTGTCCACTTAACTATCTGAAAATCCAGATTGCAGTCCTTCAATTTATCCATCAGATGCATTAGCATTTCCCATTAAGCAAAGTGTCAAAAAATACGACTCAAGGAATACTTCCATGGGAATAAGCCCCAAAGAATAAAATTATTAGAATGGATTTCTTCTAGGCCAGACCAATTGGGCATTAAGTTTTATTTGGGCGGGGGCATCATGTGGGCATGGAACTGGGGTCTCTGTGGGTGGGCAGGTAGTTGTGAGTTTCCTGCATTGTGCAGGGTGCTGGACTAGATGACCCTGGAGGTAACCTTCCAACTTTAGGATTCTAGTAGAGGCAAAGCCCCTTGCATCCAGGAATACAAAGGCAAGACCGGGCAGGGAAGCTTGTGAGGGGCTGCTTGCTTCCTACCCCCACATCTCCCAAGGAGGAGCCTGGATGGAGAAGGGAGGGTGGGGAAAAGCAACCAGCTGCAGGACCATGGGGAGGTGTTGTGAGCCTGGGTTCTGGTAGGAAGGACTC
The DNA here is from genome assembly GCF_049243985.1 of Paroedura picta. Classification (NCBI taxonomy): domain Eukaryota; kingdom Metazoa; phylum Chordata; class Lepidosauria; order Squamata; family Gekkonidae; genus Paroedura; species Paroedura picta. The sequence continues at coordinate 11,831,348 of NC_135375.1, forward strand.
CTCACTGGAAAAAGCCTTGCCAAGAGCTCCCAAAATATTAGCAGCAGGCCTTTCAGAACAGCCAGCACCTCTTCCAAGCAGCAGGAAGAGGACAGATAAGCTCCACAATTGGCCCTCACTGGAAGAGTGGTTATTGTCAGCACACCCCCATGAAGGACCACTCATATAGGGAGTGAGTTGTCTGCATGCAATTTGAACTGATTGGCCCTCATTGGCAAAGTGCAATTTCAATTGATTGGCCTTTTTTAGGCAGAGTGCTCTCTCCCTATTGGCAGCAGATCCCCAGGTAGGGCCAATCAGGTAGGGAGCAAGTTGTCTGCATGCAATTTGAACTGATTGGCCCTAATTGGCAGAGTGCTCTCTTTCTCTTTCTTTCTCTGTGGCAAAACACGAGGGAGGGCCACTGAGATAGGGAATGGTTTGCACACAACTTCAACTTTATAAAGTTTATTGATAGTGATGAAGGGATAATAAGGATAATTAGTGATAAAGATTGTATTGTCTCTGATTAGATGAGCGTGCTAACTCACCTAGAGGAGGAGGAAAACTGCTTTTTTGTAGCCTGCTTTTGACTACTCAAAGGAATCGCAAAAGAGCTTACAAACACCTTTCTCTTCTTCTCCCCACAACAGACCCCCTACTGTTAGTTAGGTGAAGCTGAGAGAGCCCTGAGAGAACTTTGATTGGGCCCAAGGTCACCCAGGAGGCCTCACGTGTCTCAAAGTGCCCTACAAACACCTTTCCCTTTCTCTCCCCTCAACAGACACCCTGTGAAATAGGTGCGGCTGAGAGAGCCCTCACAGAACTGCTCTGTGAGAACAGCCCTAAGAGAACTGAAACTGGCCCAAGCTCACCCAGCTGACGGCATGTGGAGAAGGAGCGGGGAATCCAACCCGCTTCTCCAGAGTAGAGTTTACCGCTCTTAACCAACACGCCACGCTGGCAAAACAAACTAATTTATAGAAAATTGCCCTGCCACCGCGTTCTTTCCCATTTTGGGGGACTTAATCCGCATCCTTTGTGATTGCATTTATTATTAACCACACTGGACGCGTTTCAATGGGACCCAAAGAAAGAGCCTGCACTAATTGTGGGAACAGAAGGCAGTTGTCATTTGGGGCCGTGAATGAGTTGCCGGCACCTCTTTGAATGAGCAGCCGGCCTGCAGACTGACACCATCCCTTCTCACCCATTGTGCCTTGTCCTTAACCACCTCTTCAGCAGCCAAGAAGCCAGCTGCTGCACCCCCCTGGTGCCAAACCACTCGGTGATGCCCAGGTAGACAGAAAGGTTGCCATCACAGAAGCAGGCTGTTGATTTCACGGCCTAAATCAGGGGAGGGGGTCCCTGTGCCTCGTTGAGGCTGTGAGCATTTTAATTACTTGCAGATTTGAGAACGGGTCATGGAGCCTCCACAAAATGGCTGCTGTGAGAGACCGGTCACAAAATGGCTATCGAGAGGGAATTAGGAAAGCTCAAAAGGGGGTGCGGATGGGGGCAGCGGTGTTCAAACGAGCACTCCCTGGCTGCAGTTCCAAATGCAGTGCCTCTTAGGGGCTTCCTCGGGAGGTGGTGGGTTCTCCATCTTTGGAGATTTTAAAACGGAGGCTGGAGAGCCATCTGACAGAGAGGCTGATTCTGTGAAGGCTCAAGGGGGCGGCAGGTGACAGTGGGTGAGCGAGAGGGTTGTGAGTGTCCTGCATAGTGCAGGGGGTTGGACTAGATGACCCAGGAGGTCCCTTCCAGCTCTGTGATTCTATGACTTCAGATACACGTTCTGCTCCAGGGAGATGGAAGAAAGCCAGGAGAGCCAGCGTGGTATGACAGCCAGTATGGTCTACTGCAGGGGTGGCCATACTGTGGCTCTCCAAATGTCCATGGACTACAGTTCCCATGAGCCCCTGCCAGCATGTAGTCCATGAACATGCTGTAGTCCATGGACATGCTGGCAGGGGCTCATGGGAACTGTAGTCCACGGGCATCTGGAGAGCCACAGTATGGCCACCCCTGGTCTAGTGGTTAAGAGTTAAGAGAACCGGGTCTGATTCTCCACTTCTCCGCATGAAGCCTGCCGAGTGAAACTGAGCCAGTTCCAGTTCTTCCAGAGCTCCCTCAGCCCCACCTGCCTCACAATGGACCTGTTGTGGGAAGAAGGAGGAAGGTGATTGTGAGCTGCTTTGAGACACATGAGGCCTGCTGGGTGGCCTTGGGCCAATCCCAGTTCTCTCAGAGCTCCCTCAGTCCCACCTGACTCACAAGGTGCCTGTTGTGGGGAGAGGAAGGAGGTGCAATCACCAGCCACTTTGAGATTCCTTTGGGGAGAGATAGGGTTGCCAGATCTGGATTGGGAAATACCTGGAGACTTTGGGGGTGGAGCCAGAAGGGGGGTGGGATTTAGGGCAGGAAGGGTGGAGTATAATGCTGTGGAGTCCACCCTCGAAAGCAGCTTTTTTCTCCTGGGGAACTGATCTCTTTAGTCTGGAGATTAGCTATAATTCCAGGGGTCCCACCTGGAGGTTGGCATCCCTAGGAAGCAGTGTACAAAAACGTACATCTTTGCTTTATAATTAAATTATAATTAGAGTCTCACTGACAGTCTTCAAGCAGTGGCTGGATCCTGCATTGAGCAGGGGTGGGACTAGATGGCCTCTGTGGCCCCTTCCCACTCTAGGATTCTATGAGTCTAGTTCAGCAGTGGAAGGGGCTACCTAAGGAGGTGGGGAGCTCCCCCTCACTGGCCGTCTTCAAGCAGCGGCTGGACAGATCCTTCTCCTGGATGCTGGAGGCTGATCCTGCACTGAGCAGGGGGTGGGACTAGATGGCCTGCATGGCCCCTTCCCACTCTAGGATTCTAGGAGTCTAGTTCAGCAGTGGGATGGGCTGCCTAAGGAGGTGGGAAGCTCCCCCTCACTGGCGCTCTTCAAGCAGTGTCTGGACAGATCCTTCTCCTGGATGCTTGAGGCTGATCCTGCACTGAGCAGGGTAAGACTAGATGGCCTTAATGGCACCTTCCCTTCTAGGATCCTATTATTCTAGTCTCCAAAACCACTGCCTTATCGTTATGTATGGAACCGGCTTGTCTGTTCTGCTGCGGCCCCGATCCACATGCCCCCTGCGCCCAGTGGGAAATCCCTCCCGCCCCAACTCCCTGAACAGGCCCTTGGCAAAAGGGTCTTTGTCATCCGCTGCTATTCAAAGTTAAGTCACCCAGAGTTAAGAATTCATTAGGGGAAAGGAAATAGCACAAGGCAGAACAATATCCCTTCCCTTGTAATTAATACCCACGATGCAAGTTAAAACCAACCCTACACGGCAGCACTTAGGTAAATAAGAATCCGCCACGGCACAGCCATTGGAATCGCCGCAGGGCATATGGCAGCCTGCAAAACCGACGGGGGAACAAAAGACCACTCTGACCTTGACGCCAGGGCACGCCACGTCCTCTCCCTGAGAAATGAACGTCGCTCAGGAGGGAACTTGGAAAGGCCTAGGAGCATTAAGCTAATAGCAGAAACGGCTGGAAACTGGTTTTGTTTTTGCTGCCGCACGCTTATCGGCTAGAGAGTTTTCTCCTGCCAGTTTTGAACCTTTACACCCCGGCGGAATCTGCCAGGTGGAAATTCATCTCGTCTGGGAACGGGTACGTTTCCTCACATTGATTTTTCAGACGCCAGAGGGGAACGGCTCGCCCGCGCATTTCAGGTTCCGTTTTCACAACCTAGACAACCAGGGTCACACCTTTGCTCATGTTACTTGCAAGCTCCCCAGGTGACTGCACTGGTGTCAGCTGCGGGGTACTCACAGGCGGCTGGCAGCTGGGGCAGGATTCAAGTAAACACCATTAAACTAATGACCGATCTGCACCACGGGATCATGGGAAAGGGCTGTAGCCCCGAGGCAGAATGCTTGCTTCATCTGCAGGCCCCCGTTTCACTCTCCGGCACCTCAGCTTACACAATCTGTTGGCTCCGCCAGACAGCTCTGAACCCAGTGGACAGACCAATGAGCTAGGGGAGGTTCTTTTTCACGTCTGACAAAGTTTCCGAAGAAAGGGTGGAATGTAAATCCCATGCTTTGTCCTCTCACCCTCTTCCCATGGCCTTCCACTGAGACAACACGTCCCTGCGGGTCTCTCCTACAGAGAAAATGCCTTCATATTCCCTCACAGACGATGTCAGACAAGTTAACCATTTATAAGAGGGAAAGTACTCTTTCAATCAGGCTTCTCTCTCACACTTTGTTCTCTCACCCTCTTCCCATGGCCTTCCACAGAGACACGTGTCCCTGCAGGTCTTTCCTATAGGGACAATGCACTCATCCTCCCCCCTACACAATTCCAGACAAGTAGGCCACTTGTGAGAGGGAAATTACTGTTTTGATCAGACTTCTCTACCTTTTCCCTCTCACTCTTTTCCCATGGCCTTCCATGGAGACACATGTCTCTGCAGATATTTCCTGTAGGGACAATGCCCTCATCCTCCCACACACACAATGCTAGACAAGTTGGCCATCTGTGAGAGGGAAAGTACTCTTTCAATCAGGCTTCTCTCTCTCCCTTGGTCCTCTCACCCGCTTCCCATGACCTTCCACGAAGACTCATGTCCCTGCATGCCTTTCCTATAGAGCCAATGCCCTCATCCTCCCACACACACAATGCCCAACAAGCTGGCCATTTGTGAGAACGAAAACACTCTTTCGATTAGGCTTCTCCCTCTCTCCTTTCGAACGCAACCTGAATGTAAACTGGATCTACTGGAATAAAAGTTAAATTCAACTTTTTTGCAATCTCCTTCTTGGGAGATTTATTGACTGCACTCAACCTGACACTTCTGTGGCTGGCCAAAACTCCACTACATTAACCAAACATCCCAAGAATACCTTCCCCTCTTTCACCGGCAAACTCAGGCCTCTGTAATTCTCAGAAAGAGGGCAGAATCCTGACCGAGAATTCTCAACACACTCAGCAAGGTACTTTCCCGAGGGCCAGGCTGCAGGTTTGAGTTTCTTTTAAAAAGTTGTCCTCACAGCGGCTGTGGAGAACGGCTTCTTAAAACGGCATTCTTGACCCACAACGAACCAAAAAGCGTTGTTGGGTGTCCTTCTTGCCAGGAGATAAAGCCTCAGATATAGGGAAGCTTTCCAAGCGGACGTCTATATCCGAATCCGGCCTGGCAAGAGACATCCAGCACAATACCTTTAGGAACGTCCATTGGATTAAGGGTGCCGAGCAGATCCCGCACGTTCAGTCCGTCGCCATCATCTTTGCTGAGCCAATTGTTGCACGGGAAATAAAAGCGGAGGTGGGGCCTGTTCATGTCGGTGACGATGACGCGGTCCAGGAACCAGCTGGGATTCATGCTGGTGTTGTCGTGCTCGATTCTGAAAGGCAAGTCGGAAAGGGGAAGCAGATTCAAGCGTGGGATCCTCCAAGGCAGGGGTAGACAACCTGTGCTCCTCCAGATGTCCATGGACTACAATTCCCATGAGCCCCTGCCAGCAGATGCTGGCAGGGGCTCATGGGGATTGTAGTCCATGGACATCTGGAGGACCACAGGTTGACTACCCCTGATCCAAGGATCAAATGTGTTGGGGAGAGCTTGCCCCGCAGTTCTTCTTTGGTCGATTGACACTTTATGGTGCGGATGAACTTGGATCAACGTGGGCGGCCATGTTAGTTTGTCAAGTCAATTACCTTTATTGGCATAATAGCAAAACATGTATATAAAAGACAAAGCAATTCAAATCCCAGATCACTTGCAGAAAATCCCGTGGAGCAGGGATCGCCAACCCCCGGTCTGCAGCCCGGTACCAGGCCGTGAAGGCCTCATTACTGGGCCGCCGGTGGCCGGGCCTGCCTCTCGCCGCCCCTCGTAGTGAGAAGCTCACCAGGCCACGAGTGAAGCGACCGCCAAAGTGGCCGCTTCGCTCGCGGCCTGGCTAGCTTCTCGCTGCGAAGGGAGGGGAAGAGGCAGGCACGGCTGCCGGTATGCTGGCGGGGCGTAAATGCACGCTCATGCGTGGCAGCTCCACGCACTGCCGCGCATATGCATTTGTGCCCTGCCGGCCGGTGCAAACGCGCGTGCGCAGCAGCTCCGCACATGCGCGTTTGCTTGGAGCTGCCGCGCGTGCCCGGTGCCTGGACCGCTGGCTCTCCCCCACCCCCAGAGGTGGTCCTCAACCGCAAAAAGGTTGGGGACCACTGCCGTGGAGGGTTAGTTTGTCACTAGGTGCACAAAAGAGCCAAAGTCCAGGATCACCCGCCAGACGATCAACATTTGTGGCAGGGGACGAATTTGTTTATTTTTCGATTTATGCCAGCCCCGGGCAGCTTCCAACATGGTTACATAAACAAATATACAATAAAATAAAATCACATGCAATATTATATTAAAAATCGCCCTAAAAACAACCATGGTTTTCGGGAAGGGGGGAGCTGTATAGAGGGAGCACAGACATGGTTTGACCAAAGTTGTCTTGGTGGTCATTGTCCCCAGTCAAATGCCTGGAGTTGGCAACCCTATTAGAAAGGAGGTCACTTTGGCAGGCCAACAACCTGGGGGGGGGGGAAGCCTTTAACAAAGGCTTGATGTCTGGAAGCAGACTGGTGAAGCTTTTCATGGCAAGGAAGTAAAGAACAACAACTAGTAAATCATATCCCATTAAGCAACTATTAAAGAGGCAGGATGGGTTTTTTTCCTACAGTTTGTTCGCAACCTTCACGTTGTTACATAAGCAAAATTAGGCCTAAGTATCAGATATGAATCAAATTCCATGAAGTCATTAGAAAATTTATTTAACAGATCTCATTTATTTATTAAATTTGTATGACGCCCCTCCCCATGAATGGGCTCAGGGCAGTTCATATACAAAGTATATTATTGTTCCTATCACTATTACTACCGATATTGTTGTACTACTATTGTTTCTACTAGTAGTAGTAACCACTACTAGTAGTAATTAATACTAGTAGTAATTAATACTAGTAGTAACTAATATTTGGTGGTGGTAGGAGGAGGAGGAGGAGGAGATTAGTTCTTGTCTACTTCATGGGCAGCTAATCAGGACAACTTCAGCAACAAAGAGGGCATTCAGAAATTTTGTGAAATGGTCTAGGCCAGGGGTAGTCAAACTGCGGCCCTCCAGATGTCCATGGACTACAATTCCCAAAAGCCCCTGCCAGCGAATGCTGGCAGGGGCTTCTGGGAATTGTAGTCCATAGACATCTGGAGGGCCGCAGTTTGACTACCCCTGGTCTAGACCTTGCTGTATTTTATTCCTTGGGATTGTAGCTCTAGCAAGTTCATGGACATTTATTACGTTACAATACCTTATTTTCCTTATTGTTCCAACGTTGTTGGTTCTCACTCGAAAAACATCTGTTTTGCTCCTCTCAAAGGCACTCTCGCTCCTGAAATAGACACACGCCAAAACAAAACAAAAAGTTATCCACACATACACTTGTATCTGTGCAATCCCATGCAAAGTTACTCCAGTCTAATCCCACTCACGTCAACAGCCTTAAGTGGGGCAACTCTACACAGGATTACACCATGAAGACTTGAATGAATGAAACAGGAAGCGTCGCATCTCCCCAGGAAGTCTCTTCTGGGGCAAGTTAACCTTGGCTAGAGTTAATGCCTCAGCTTGGTTCCAGGGACAGAAAGAGATGTGTTAGCAAGGAGATAGATTGGAAAAGATCTCAGGAAGCCAGAGAAGTTATCGACCTGGTAGCTGAGAGCTAATGGCAGCTCAAATGAAAAGCACAGAGTCCCGAGAAGAAAAGCAGAAAATCGAGGGAAAGAGAAGCCATTAACAGGGTGAGGTGCAGAAAGCCCACATGACTCTTAGATGTACAAACATTCTCATACGTGTGCAAGAACTGAGCTTTCCTACAACCCACTACACCCTGTGCCTTCTGACTGCATTGGTCAGGCTGTACATGCCTGTTTGCAGTTCTGGAGGCCTCATTTCAAAAAGGATGTGGACAAAATGGAGAGGGTGCAGAGGAGAGCGATGAGGATGATCCGGGGCCTGAGGACCAAGCCCTGTGAGGAAAGGCTGAGGGACTTGGGGATGTCCAGCCTGGAGAAGAGGAGGTGGGTGGGTGGCTGGCTGGCTAGGTAGAGAGAGAGATACAGAGAGGAGAGACGGACAGAAAGACAAAATATCCCAATGCTCAAATGAGTAGCCTCTTCCACTTATTTATAAGTTCGTGACCGTTTCCTTCCATGGTTCAGGAAGGCTCCTTTGTTTTGGCAAAATGCAATATGACTGACATTCCATCTCTGAGCAGTCAACAAAAACAATGTTCAACCAGTTGATCAAAGGAGGGAAGAGAAGTATTCACTTGGATTTCTGCTACGGTCAGCAAAATACCTTGGGTTGGTTTTGGCTGCATGCAGAAAGGAAGAAAAAGAAAAGAGCTGTTTTTGTGTAGCTCACTTTTTATTACCCAAAGGAGCCTCAAAGTGCTGACAATCACCAACCCTTCCTCTCCCCACAACAGACACCCTGTGAGGGAGGTGGGGCTGAGAGAGCTCTGAGAGAACTGTGACAGGCCCAAGGTCACCCAGCAGGCTTCATATGCCTCAAAGAGGCTTACAATTGCCTTCCCTTCCTCTCCCCACAACAGACACCCTGTGAAGGAGGTTGGGCTGAGAGAGCTCTGAGAGAACTGTGACAGGCCCAAGGTCACCCAGCAGGCGTCATATGCCTCAAAGTGGCTTACAATTGCCTTCCCTTCCTCTCTCCACAACTGACACCCTGTGAGGGAGGTGGGGCTGAGAGAGCTCTGAGAGAACTGTGACAGGCCCAAGGTCTCTGCATATGGACTTGGGGGGGAATCAAACCCGGTTCCCCAGGTTAGAGATTGCCGTTCTTAACCACTACACCGAGCACCCTCTCAAAGCCCCCAAAAGTATGAGTTATAGTTATAGATAACCAGAACCACATGAATATGAATGAAATGGGATATAATTTGGGAACCTTCAGAACAGCTATTCGTCATAACCAAGTGACTTAGACAGTTGGGAGTTTGGGTGAGGCACTATCCTGGCCCCTTTTACATGAAGCTTCATGAGACTTCAGCATGCCTTACTGTGACAATTCACAAGCGCCTAAGCAAAACGCTCCAGTAGGAACTGCCATGCATTTTACTGCCAGCGTACAGCCGTGTAAGGGGTGGGGGAGGGGAGACGAAAGCAGTGTCATGTGCTCAGCCACAAAGGTACCTTGGTCGAGGAAATGCATGGTATTTTACCTCATCGACACCCGGGGAACAAACCACAGGTATAAAATATCATGCATTTTGCAAATCATTGCATCAGTGTGAAAACAGTTCATCGGAAGATGCGTGAAATTCCATCCTTTTGCCATATTCTGTTCGCAACGTAACAAAATCGAGAGCCATTAATATCCCCCCTCCCTGCTCCTTACCAAGCTTCCCAAGAGTGAGCAAGAAACCCATTATTTCTGTCAAGTCCAGGAGGATGAGCTGATGAAAATAGTCTCCTCCTCATTTTGCCTAAAGTAGGCTTTCTCAACTAGGATTTCGTGAAACCCTGGGGTTTCTTGACCACCCTGGGAAGGTTTCCCGAATGTGTGGGAGTGATCTTTTATATATATTTTTTAAATGTATTAAACATTTATCAGATGGTATGACCATATATGGTCATGCCAAGCCCCCCTCCAAAATGGCTAGTAACAGGCCTGGAGGGGATGAGAAGGGGAGAGGCCCCAGGTGGGCGTGTCCACAGCTCTGCTTCCCAATCATATTCTGGTGTTTCTCAAAGCCTGAATGTATTAAATTAAATTAAAACTGGGTCTATTTCTTCAGTATACTCCTTGGGAGATTTGATTTCTTGTCCTTAGTATTATGATTCAGTCACTGGACAAACTCGACCACATTAACCAAATATCCCGATACAAACTGTGATGTATGTGGACATTCCGCACAACATGCCAACATGCAAATGATGGCTTGAAGGCCACCCTATCACTAACTGTTCAAGTCTAATAATGGACCAATCCAGGGGCCCTGTTAATGGCCAATCAGGTTCCTCCATTAAAGGCCAATCAGAGTCCTTGGCAATCTGCCTGAATAGTATATAAGTTCATGTGTGTATGTGCCTATGTTCCCTGTTCAGTGTTTGGAGTTGGTGTTGATTAAATAAACCAGCTGTTGTTTTTGAATGGTTTGGAGTCTGTCATTACTGAACTCACAAACTTATTACAAATCTCCAGGAGAGAGTTGGCAACCACGATTAACATTGCCTGGGCTAAGTAAGGCTTTGTAAGCAGGGAAAATCATCCTCAACAGAAACTTCCTTTCTCTCCTGACCGAGCACAACAAACATATACGAGGATTTCGCAAAAACCACTCCTGGCTCCCCATTTGTTACGTCAAATATGGCAAAAAAGAAAACGTCTGGAACTTCATGCATCTTCTTTACCAGTCCCATATTATTTGCCTTTACAAGATTTTCAGGTTTGAGTTGCTTCATTTGGGGGAGAGAAATTCGTTTTGAGGGTAAAAATTTTAAATAGTTGCTGGTACCTCTTGCCGGAGCTGAAATGCAGAAAATGGGAAGTTATGATACGAAATTAGCACTTTTCAACACAAACCCCCCCCCCACATTGACACCCCCGAGCAGGGTGCAGGGGCACAGGGATCGGAATTCACAGATGAGCAAGGTTTAATCAGTTCCTACTGATATTCTTTTTTCAAAAGGGAGCCATTTGGATACTGCTTGGTGAGGAATTCAAAGGCAGTTCGGGGGGGGGCAGGTAAGTAGAATAAGCTCTGCGGAGTCAACAGATGGCCCAACTCTGTTTATAATTCCCATGACATTCTGCGCATGCCCAGATGAAGGTCCAGTAAATCCCTACTCAAAGCTGACCATCCGGCGAAGAGTAAAGAAATCATTTCCGCAGCCCAGGCAATGAAGTTTTGTACATACAAAAATCTAGCCCTTTACATAAACCCCTCCAACTCTATTCCCTTGAGCGGACCAATCTTCAGAATGCTGTTAAGTAAAGCAACAGCTCCACCTACTGGTAGTTAAAAAAATAATCACACCGGGCATGTTACTTCACTGAACTGTGGCTCAATTCACTACAGGACACGTACAGACATTGCTGGGTAATGACACATAAAGGGAACGCCGACTTTTGAGTGGCCACAGCAAAGCAGAGCGGTAGCAAAAGGATTCAGGTACGTGTGCGGATTCAGTCATGCTCAAGTAATTCATGCACGGCTGAGTGAATTTGTCTTACACGTTTACATGCTTTGAGAAATGTGCTCCATCCATTTTGTCTTACACGTTTACATGCTTTGAGAAATGTGCTCCATCCATTTTGTCTTACACGTTTACATGCTTTGAGAAATGTGCTCCATCCATTAGCAAGGAAACGGTAATTTTGTAAACAAAGCACACCAATAACAGTTGACTGAAAACGGCCACTGAGCGAGGTTCCACTCCGAAACTGCTTACTTGCTAGTCAGGTGGGCCTTTGGGGTGATGCCGAATTCTCCAAAGAGAGTAACAAAGATCTTGGCGTCCGTCCCTGCGCCTCGGACGTCTCCTGTCACCGTCACGACTTCGTAGACTGCGGAGAAAGCAAAGACAGGGCTTGAAGATCCAAGGAAGGGATAGCTTTACTGTCAGGGTTTGCACGAAAAGGGTTAGCCGTGGAACGGTTCATGAAAGTGGATCCCACACTCCCGAGGAAGCCTGTTCCACTGAGGAAGCGCTCTAACTGTCAGGAACTTCTTCCGGAGGTTCAGCTGAAAATTCTTTTGCATTAATTTCAACCCATTGGTTCTGGAGAAACAGAAAACAACTCTGCTCCATCTTCTATGTAACAGCCCTTCAGGTATCAATGCATCTAATTCAGAACTGGGCTACAGAGCATTGATTAATAGATTTACAAAAGGACGCTAATAACAGATGGGGGAATTTCTCTGCAAACCTGAAGTATGTCCCACGTTTGCAGCAAAATCTGATTTTAACAAATGCATTGGGGTAATAATACTCCCAATATAATAGAAACAATGCCTACAATGTTGACAAAAGATGGCTAAACTTTGCTAAGAGGGGAAAAAACCAATAAATATATATATATTGTTCACTGGAAACCCCTTCTTGACTTTCCGCGTGTAAGGGGAAAAAACGAACTGAGGCTTTGTGGGTGTGAGGACTAAGAAGGAATATCTTATAGAGAACAGAAAGTATAGAAATGTTTATTCATTTAGTAAGAAATTTAGAGTAAGTGGGCATATCTACTCGAACTTCGGTTGGTTACACAGTATCGGTAACTATTGGTTTTTGGTCTCCAAGAAGCTCAAAAGTGAAAGTAATATTTACATTTTTCTCTGCAACCCCTTTTCAAAATTGGCTGCTTTCCAAGGTAGACTCCATAGCATGAGACTCCCCTTAGGCCCCTTCCCACCCCAAACCCCGCCCACTCCCAGCTCAACCCCCAAAGTCTCCAGGTATTTTCCAACCCAGAGATGGCAACCCTATCACCCAGCAACCTTCCGTGGCAGAGCGGGGATTCAAAGGTGGGTTTTGCAGATCCCAGTCCGTCACTGTTAACCCCTCCATCACTCTGGCTCTTGCCTTGTTCCTAGTAGCAAAGAGTCCAGGAGAATCCAAGGGAATTCACATCACAACAGGGACATCACATCAAAATCACAAGAGGTCCTAGTCCCATTGTATACGGCACTGGTCAGACCACACCTGGAGTACTGTGTGCAGTTCTGGAGGCCTCACTTCAAGAAGGACGTCGATAAAATTGAAAGGGTACAGAGGAGAGCAATGAGGATGATCTGGGGTCAAGGGACCAAGCCCTATGAAGATAGGTTGAGGGACTTGGGAATGTTCAGCCTGGAGAAAAGGAGGTTGAGAGGGGACGTGATAGCCCTCTTTAAGTATTTGAAAGGTTGTCACTTGGAGGAGGGCAGGATGCTGTTTCTGTTGGCTGCAGAGGAGAGGACGCGCAGTAATGGGTTTAAACTACAACGATATAGGCTAGATATCAGGGGGGAAATTCACAGTCCGAGTAGTTCAGCAGTGGGATAGGCTGCCTAAGGAGGTGGTGAGCTCCACCTCACTGGCAGTCTTCAAGCAAAGGTTGGATACACACTTTTCTTGGATGCTTAGGGCTGATCCTGCGTTGAGCAGGGGGTTGGACTAGATGGCCTGTATGGCCCCTTCCAGCACTATGATTCTATGATTCTATGATATTCCGGCTGGTCCTAATAAAGACCGTTCCCTGCCTGAGGCTTCAAGGAGAGCTCTGCCAACCCTCCCTCTCCTCTTCCCCGCCCCCGCCATCTTAGATCTTCTTCTCTTACGCCATCCGGCCCAACGAAACAAAAGGACGGGAAGGAATGGAAAAGGAGATAAAGATGACCTCAGGTGCAACAGATACCACCGCTCAGATCTTATGAAAAATTTAACGACACCAGTTGCTTGTTGCACAAGGAGGACAGATCAAGGTCTTCCGCAATGCAAAAGAAAGGAGTCTTGAGGACATTTCAAGCTAGCGGAACGTTAGAAAAATGTAATGCCTGCAAACTCGGTCCACAGAGCCGATAATCAATGGGGCCCTCTTTGACCAAGACCAGTGGTCTTCATGACCAAGGCCAATGGATCAGGGGTAGAACATCTGTTTGGCATGCAGAAGGTCCCAGGTTCAATCCCCAACATCTCCATTTAAAAGGACCAGGCAGGAGGTGATGGGAAATACTCCACTAGCTCACCACTAGAGCATCTGCTTGGCATGCAGAAGGTCCCAGGTTCAATTCCCGGCAACTCCAGTTAAAAGGACCATGGAGGAGGTGATGGGAAATACTCCACTAGCTCATCACTAGAGCCTCTGCTTGGCATGCAGAAGGTCCCAGGTTCAATCCCTGGCATCTCCAGTGAAAAGGACCAGGCAGGAGGTGATGGGAAAGACCTTGACCTGAGTGCCAGGTTCAGTGGCAGAGCCTCTGCTTGGCATACAGAAGATCCTAGATTGAACCTGGGGCCTTCCGCCTGTCAAGCAGAGGCTCTACCTCTAAGCCATAGCCCCCCCCCCCAGAGCTGGTGAAAGAATTGTGACTCACTTTTGCATCCTGACCCACACTTTGAGAATCACAGGCTCCGAGCATTTGTGTTACACAGGAATTGTGCCTAAAGAAGTTCAAAGAAATGGGGTAATTTCCTTTTTCGTGATTGTATTCTGCCTTTGTGGGGCTTTTTCATTCTACCCATTTTTATTTTAGGTGCATACTTCATCCGTACCCCTCCTTTCTCCTCCAAAGCATTTTACATCGGCCTCCTCTCCTCTGTTTTATCTTCACAACAACCCTGCCAAATAGGCCAGGCTCCAAGCAGGTGACTAGCCCAAAGTCCCTTCCACAGCAGAGCACGGATTCGAACGTGGCGCCTCTCGGGTCCTGACCAAACCTTCTTACCACCACTTCCCCCTGCTAATATCAGGCCATTTTTATGCCTTTTCTGCATTGTACGACACAGCAACACAAATACAACAGCCACGTTAACAGAGGGGGGGGGAATTCAAAAGGAAGAAACTGAAAAGTGGTAAGAAGAACAAAGATCCACCGCCCAGTCAGTTTGCAGAAGGGAGAATGAAACCCCAAATCTGGAACGTTGAGCCACACCAAGCAGGAGGAGAAATTCAAAATCAGCCCTTAATTGTGCTGCCCTTCTTGTCCGACCTGTGGCTGAATCGCCTTCAACTCAACCATGTCTCTGCATGTCCTCCCAGAAGCTGGGATGCCAGCCTCCAGGTGGGACCTGGCGATCCCCTGGAATCACAGCTCAGGAGGAAATGGATACTTTGGAGGGTGGGCTGTAGGGCATTGTAGCCCCCTGAGGTTTGGGGATGCCAGCCTCCAGGTGGGACCTGGGGATCCTGGGGATCACAGCTCATCCCCAGACTACAGAGATCAATTCCCATGGAGAAAATATAAGTTTTTGAGGGCGGACTCTATGGCGTTCTACCCCACTGAGATTCCGATCTTCCCCAGGCTCCATTCCCCCTCCCCCCCCCCCCCGATCTCCATGAGTTTTCCAACCTGGATCTGGTGCCCCCGATACCCCACCCCCATTCCCCACCAGTGGCCAAGGGGCAGCTGGCAAAACCCAGACGTAAACTTCCTCCAAACACCATGTATGACTCTACTCTCCCGTGAGACCCCCTCGGGTGCCATCCAACTGAACCGAAGCCTTAAGATGTGTTTACAGCTCTCTTTTGTTCCCTCGACATTCCCCCCTCCTCCATATCCAAATCCAGACTGTAAGCTCCTTGAGGCAGAGACCATTTTTCTGGTTTACAGAAACCACCGCATCATTTAGGCATCAGACCGGTCTCCACCGGTCCTCTAGGGAGGCTGAACAAACACGCACGATCCATCTCCCCCTCCCCTTTTGTCATCGCAACAACCCCCAAAGGGGCCGGATGAGCTCAGGGTCCCTGCAGACCTTCCTGCAACGCCCCTCTCACCTTTCTTCTTGTTGTATTCGTCTTCCGTTTCGTGGGAGTCTTCCGAGCGGTAATCCCGAAGCTCCTGTTCATACATCTCTGCGAAGTTCTCCTCTTCCTTCTTTTTTTTCTTGTCTTTGGTCTTGGACTTTTTGCCCTTTTTCTTCCGCTTTTTCCGGCTGCCGTCGGATTCCTCGCTGTCGCTGTACGATTTCTTCTTCTTCTTCTTTTTCTTCTTCTTCTTCTTCCGCTCCTCGCTGCTGTCGTTCTCCTCGTTGGAGGACCCCCTGGACCGCTTCACTCGCTTCCTGTCCTCCTCCTCCTCCTCTTCCTCCTCTTCTTCCTCCAGCTCCTCATCCTCCTCTTCCTCCTCGGACGACCGGCCCTTGCAGTTGTCTCTCATGTTGTTAGATGTCTTCTACTCATAGAATCATAGAGTCGGAAGGGACTTTCAGGGTCTCTTAATCCAACTCCCAGCAGAATTCCAGAAATTCACAGCCACAACTACAATTCACAACTACATCAAACACATATTCTTTTCCAGCCGGCTTCTTTTTTCACATTCCACACTTGACCTTTCCTACTTGACGCTCTCCTTGTAGATCCCAAATTGTTGGTCGCCTCTAACTTCCCTTCTCTGTCCCTCCTTCTTCCCTGATGTCCGTGCCACCGATTTTCCTTCCTCCCCTTTATCAACAGTCCTGTTCACGGCTGGTCTCTTTAACTCTCCTCTTCCTCGGTCTCTTCTGTCTTGCCTCTCTTCCGTCAACCGCTTTCCCCCTTTTGCATCTTCAGTTTCTCCTTCCTTCGGCCTGGTCTCCTTTTTAGACACAATGATTTATTCATTGGCCTGAGCAGACAGCGTCCTCTTCCTCCTCCTCCTCCGTGGTTTTTTCTTCCCCCCAAAAGAGCTTGCCTCTGTCTAGATGAAATCACACAACCCGTCTACTGTATCACACCCGGCCTATGAAAGTGAGGATCCACGTATGTAGGTCGGCAGGAGACACATTGTGACATGCTAGCGTGCCCTTCGGGGGGGAGCAGACTTAGAAAGGGGAAGAAAACCTTCTGCTGCATTTCTCAGAGTACGTCTAGGAAGCTTCGGACGGCAGACGTTCCCTGTGTTCAGGTGACCCTGAGATCGACAGCCGGATGAAAAGAGAGCAAGACACCTCGCGACCTTACCTGGCAGGTTTGCAAACGCCAACTCCATTATTTATGGGTCTCGGGATTGCTTTACAGCAGGGGTGCTCAAACTTGGTCACAATTAGCCTTCCCGGGTCGAAGGAGGGAGGGATTTGGAGTCTTCCTCCCCGCCAAGTTCATATTTGCGAAGAGGGTTTCTTTTCATCCCGGTTGCAAGACTAGGTGCTTTTGCAGGGAAATGTTTTTTTTCGAAAGCTGACGTTTACCTTTTCGAGCCCACGCTTTCTTAAAACTTCTGGGAAGGATCTAAATCGAAAGAACAAAATTGGAAGCCTGTGGTACCTTAAAGCAGGGGTAGTCAACCTGTGGTCCTCCAGATGTTCATGGACTGCAATTCTCATGAGCCCCTGCCAGCAAACGCTGGCAGGGGCTCATGGGAATTGTAGTCCATGAACATCTGGAGGACCACAGGTTGACTACCCCTGCCTTAAACCCGAGTAGAAGCTTTCATGAGCTGTTGTCAGACAGCATACCGGAGGAAGGGAGCTTCGTCTGCCGTTACAAACTGCGGCCTGGAAATCTCCTTAGAGATTCTCCCCTGGAGAAAATGTTGCTTTGGAGAGTTGACTCCATGTCATTGTACCCTGCTGGGGACCCTCCCCTCCCCTCCCCAAGTCCTGCCCTCTCCCAGTTGCCCCAGGCCCTGTCCCCAAATCTCCAGAAATTTCTCAACTAATTTTCTTCTTCATACTTCATTGTGGCTGGTCTGTCAGCATCTCCGCACATTTGCCCAGCAGGAGGTTGGCAACTGTCTTGTTCTGGGACCATTTTTCTGTTGAAAAAGTTGTGCCAGTGCGACCTTGAAACCTTTAGGTGAAATTGCCCATGACTGGGGGCAGCCGATGAGAAACCCACAAGCCTTCTAGGAAATGACTACCACAAGCCATCCTTCTCGATATCGTCCTTCGTTAGATTAAAAGTAAGCTGCAGAAGAACACGCCGATAGCCTTTCTTGAAAGAGCAGGAAAGGCAGAGGAAACACAAGGGAAGTTACTGGCAACTAAAGGACGACTGAGCCAGCAACTAAGAGATGGGCAAAAACGGTTACTTAAAACAGTTGCCAGGCCACGTAACCGGTTGGTGTCCTTCTGGGGGCTTCCCCCGAAAGATCTCAAGCCAAACTCTGCTTCAAAACACAGTCCCCCGAAGTACAGGTGAACAGATTGGTTGAGTCACATATTTTTATGATGCTTTTCTCCCACCACGGGAAACAAAAAATGTATGAAATGTGAACGCAATGAAACAAAGAAAGAACACAGAAGAATTTAGTTCACTCCAGTAGGAAAGAGCCAGAGTCCAGGAGCACCTTCCAGACCAACAAAATTTGAAGCAGGGGAGGAGCTTTCCTAACTCACTGTTCACTTCTTCCGATCAAATGACCTCCTAAAAGGTAAAGGTATCCCCTGTGCAAGCACTGAGTCATGTCTGACCTTTGGGGTGACGCCCTCTAGCGTTTTCATGGCAGACTCAATACGGGGTGGTTTGCCAGTGCCTTCCCCAGTCATTACCGTTTACCCCCCAGCAAGTTGGGTACTCATTTTACCGACCTCGGAAGGATGGAAGGCTGAGTCAACCTTGAGCCGGCTATTCGGATTGAATGCCCAGCCTCCTGGGCAGAGCTTTCAGACTGCATGTCTGCTGCTTACCACCCTGCGCCACAAGAGGCTCGAATGGCCTCCTTCCCAGCCTTATTTTGATAGTCACAGAGGTGCTTTGGGACGCTGGCTGTTTTCTACTGAAGAAGTGAGCTGAGACTCACAAAAACTCCTCCTTGGCTACAAATTTTGCTATCCTTGCTCCTGGACTTTGGCTCTTTTCTACTGAAGCAGTGAGCTATTGGTCCTTGGGTCTCTTCACTGATTGGCTGTGCCCCAGGAACCGGCAAATCCCCAATACCAGTTTTGGATCTCAGACTCAGCTTCTGAGCTCTTAGTCCCTGAGTGTCCAGAGACACAACAGTGCCCGTGCTCAAAATGCCCTCTCCGAGGTCACTGGTCACTTCACCTCTGCATGCACAGGTGGCTTGAAAGGCCATTCCGAGGTGGCAGGGTGGGAGGAGACGGTTCCTCAGGTGTCCTGGCTCCAGACCCTTTACGGCCTTAATGAAAAGAGCCAGCATTCTGAATTGTGCTCGGAAACAGACTGACCAACAGCATAGCTCTTTCAGCAGGGGGAGATATGGTCCCTGTAACCAAGCCCTGCAGATTGCCATGCTGCTGCATTTTGGACCGGTTGGTGTTTTCTGAACCTTTCTCCAGGGCAGCCCCGCGCGGAGGCCATTGCAGTAATCTAACTGGGAGGGGATCAGGGCAGGGATCTCTCAGGCCTGGGGTTGTTGGATCCCCTGCTAAGGCTGGGAACCTCCCCCTGGCAATCCCTCCTCTAGGAAGACCCAATCTTTATTTATGGTCATTTAGACCACAACAATCCCTCCTCTAAAAGGCAGTGGGAGATTTTTATTTTTTAATTATTAAAATTGCGGGCAGCAGGAAATTCCTCCCATAGAAAGCTGGGGGATGACCCCGGTTAGGGCTCAGCCAGAGAGTAACTCTGCAGCTTGGGGATGATACCGGATCTTGGGCTATGACTGGAGACTTAGATCTCCGTGGCACGAGCCACCTTTTGTCAGCTGCGGCTGGTTTGCCAGCTACAGCCGTCCCTTGATCAGCATTATCCATCCTCAGTAGGGTTGCCTGGTCCCTCTGGCCAACTGGCAAGGAATGGTGAGAGATTTACCAGGAGAAAAAGAAAGTTCCTGGTCACATTGCCAGTGCCACCCAGGAAGTGATGTCATCACACCAGTGACTTCTGGCTGACACTCTGATTAGGGGGTAAAAATGCTATGGGTAAATTGGCTTCTATCATAGAGTTTTTGTCCAAATGCTAGAGTGTCACCTCAGAAGTCACTAGCCTGAAGAGATTACTTCCTGTGTGACGCTGGCAATGTAAACTAGGTCTTCTTTCTCCTTGTAGGTCCCCCCACCAACCAGCTGGTCAGCAGCTGAGAGGCAGGGCCTAGCAGTGGGGGACCCCACCACTGGGGTTTGGGAGAGGGTGGAGAAAAAACACTTTATGACGTACTTGCTAATGAACTCCATCCAGACACAGGAAGAGTACTTCCTAATGTACTTGCTAATGAACTCCATCCATACACATAGGAAAACTACTTGCTGGTTTCATTCCATCTCCTGGGATATCCTACGATAAGACAGGAATATGATGCATTAACTGCCCCCCCTCCCCAGAAGTAAATTAAAAGCCCAGCAACTGTTCACACACTCCACACTTCAGCACAAAGAAACTCCCATCTTACCATGGCCTACCTCTGAAGATGCCAGCTGCAATTACTGGTGCAATATTAGGGACTAAAGCTACCAAGACCACAACCCACAGCCTGGAAAACCCACAGCAACCAGGCAGGAAAAAACTGCATGTATGAGGAACAAAGGTGGTTGCAGAGTGAAGCCCTTACACCAGTTCACAGAAATCTCAAATGTTTTATTACAACGCTCCTGTGAGTGCCCTTTGGTCTGATTATCTGGCTTCAGTAGTATGTTTATCACAGGACAATGAACCAGACAAGCAAGAATGCTGAAAACTAAGGCTAGACTGCCCCCTTCTGGTACAAAAAAAAATTCTTAATATGCAGTGAGCGACCCTGAAAGAAAGAACTCTACATAACGCATAAGGACTTCGCTTTCCCCAGGATACTGCTTTGAAAAAAGAGAGAAAAGTAATGTTCCTGGCTTTACCCAGTTTGGCCCTCTGGCTACTTCAAAAGACACAGAACAAAGGTTGAGTTCAGAGGGAGCACTTAAGACTGTCACAGCTTAATTCTGGGTATAATTGGGGTCAAGATGCATAAGAAACCGAGCAATAAGCATAGCTCAGATTAGATTAAGGCAGTTGGTAAAACATGAGATAAGGCGCAAATTCGTGTAGAGATAATTTAATTTTAAACTTTTTCAAAAAGTTAACAAACAGATTAGGCCGAAAGCAGATAAGGGTTATAACGCTTCTGGGTAGCTGTGCGTGGGAATGAGATTTTGGGGTACTTGGGGACTGTGAGCAAAATATGAACAGTGTGATGCAGCGGTAAAGGTAAAAGGTAAAGGTATCCCCTGTGCAAGCACCGGGTCATGTCTGACCCTTGGGGTGACGCCCTCTAGCGTTTTCTTGGCAGACTCAGTACGGCGTGGTTTGCCAGTGCCTTCCCCAGTCATTACCGTTTACCCCCCAGCAAGCTGGTAACTCATGGTGTAGTGGTTAGGAGTGGCAGCTTCTAATGTAGAGGGCCAGGTTTGATTCCCTGTCCCTCCACATGCAGCCATCTGGATGACCTTAAGCTAGCCATGGTCCAGCTAGAGCTGTTATCAGAGAGCAGTTCTGTCAGAGCTCTCTCAGCCCCACCTGCCTCACAGGCCATCTGTGGTGGGGAGAGGAAGGGAAGACAATTGTAAGCCACTTTGAGATTCCCTCAGGACAGTAAAAAGCGGGGTATAAAGACCAACTCTACTTCTACGCTTCTAAAGATTTGGGTTCGAGTTCCCCGCAGCTACACTTTGGCCCGGGACAAAGAAATGCCTTTACAAGTGTCGCAAAACACAGCACACCTTCTGCCTAAACACGCATAGTATCGGGGGTCATGCAGACAATATCGGCTAACCGTGGCTGAACATCAAATGCTGTTAAGGTTGCCAACAACCAGGTAGAGCCTGGAGGCCTCCGAGAATTACCGCTGATCTGAGATCCCTCCCCCCCTCCCAAACTCCACCCCCTGAATCTCCAGGAATTTCCCAGCCTGGAGTTGGCAACCCTATGTGCTCCCCATGCTCCTTCAAGATGCTGCTGCCTTCTGTCCAAAAGAGGACAGTGGTTGGTCTCTCAGGACCTTCATCCCAAGCCAGCACGGATGGGGCAGCATGCCTGCCTTTTTTGACAGCTTGTGCCCACATGAAGCATAATTCCCATTCTCCTCATATGCCACTGGAGGGCTCTTTCAGCCTTTATGTTCCAAAAACCTGTCAGTGGCACACAGAACCGCAATTTGCATCTGTCCGTCATCTGGTCGTGATGATGGCGTTAGCCGTTCAGTTGTGTCTGGCGCTTGGCGACCCTGTGGCTCAGCTGTCCTCACGCTTTTCAATCTTGGACCTCTTCTCTGAGTGAATTAATGTTCTGGCCGGTGTCCATTTCGATCGTCTCTAACCGCTGTGTTCTGCTAGGAGGACGGTATAGAGATAAGTCCATGTTGAGGAAAGGTTTTGTCCTTGTGGATCAGGGGAGGATGAAAGTGTAGAATCAGAGGGGGCCAAACCGTGGTTCTCCGGAGGTCCATGGACTACAATTCCCATGAGCCCCACAGGGGCTCATGGGAATTGTAGTCCATGGACCTCCGGAGAACCACGGTTTGAGAGAGAACCACGGTTTGACCCCCTCTTGGCAATAGATCATGTCCTCTGCCCATTTTATTCTGAAGTTTGCAATAAGCTAAGTAAGTACCCCTTATCTGGACAATCGTCACTCAAATGTGGAAAATACCCGGAAGATGGAAACCCGCAATTTACAGTGCTGGTAGCAAAGTTTCTCGCTCTAGCCTGTAAAACCCGCCGACTTATCATGACTCCAGGGCTAGGGTAAAGATTGTACAATTTCAAACTTACCCAATGACTTTACACTTTTGATACTCAATGCAGTTTGTTATATTTCTCTAATGCGGTCCTTTAAATCTTCGACTGTGGGATCTTATGATTTGCTGGTCTTTGACCGTATAATCAATATCTAAGTCTCTGGCCACCCCCTGCTTTATGGCATCATACCTCACCAAGGTCCCTTTATGGGTATGGCAGTGGCCCTCCAGATGTCCGTGGACTACAATTCCCATGAGCCCCTGCCCGCACCATAGTGCTGACAGTGGATTGTGGGGATTGTAGTCCACGGACATCTGGAGGGCCACACTTTTGGCACCCCTGCTGTATGGCATTATTCCCCACCGAGGTCCCTATCCTAACCTGAATCGCCACCTCTCCAGGTCCCACCTGCAAATCTCCAAGAATTTTCTCACCCAGAGCTGGCAACCCTGCTGCAGGACTCGAAGCCAAGATGGGGTGCAGCCCCCACCCCCCATGAGCCCTACTCGTCCACCCAGCTGTCACTTTTCCTCCAGAAGGCATGGCTGATTGTCTGCCCCTTGCCTTTGCCATACGCCTCCCCACCTCCTCTCCCCGGATCCTTGGCATGGAGGTGTCGTGGCCAATCGGTGCCGTGTTTGCAACACGGATCACGCAAACGCAGGGTGACAGGCTGGGAAGCTCAGCAAAAGAGGGAAGGGAGGGGAAAGATTCCAGCTGCTCTCTCTCTGAACCCTAACTTTGCCTCGAGGACAGGAGGAAAGAGGCCGGCTGGCGCTCAGAGGGCTGTTTGGCTCACGGAGCATGAAACACCATCAGGAGGGACGGCGGCATGAAGCTCCGTGAAGCAGAACATCTCCAGCAAACATGGTTATTTTCGACTTATGGTTTGGAGCGCCATCATCACTCCGAAGGAGAAAAGACCACGAGGGGACAGCCAGGCTGTCGTTTTGCAACCGGCCCTCGTGCTACTGCAAATGTTATCAAGAGAACGGCTTCCTTGGTTCATAAGTTCAGCAGAAGGCCCAAGGCTCAGCAGTGTGTGTTAGGGACAAGGCTGCCTTATTCTGAACCAGGCCCTTAGAGTGCCAGGGTGGTGTTGTGCTGAAGAGCAGCAGCCTCTAATCTGGCGAGCTGGTTGGATTCTCTGCTCCTCCACATGCAGCCAGCTGGGTGACCTTGGGCTAGTGACAGCCCCATAGTATTGCTCTTACAGAGTAGTCCTGTCTATTGTGGGGAGAGGAAGGGAAGGTGATTGGAAGCCGCTTTGAGACTCCTTTGGGTAGAGAAAAGTGGTATATAAGAACCAACTCTTCTTCTTCTTCTTCAGTAATATCAGGGCTCTCTCAGCCTCCCCTCCCTCACAGGGTGTCTGTTGTGGGGAGAGGAAAGGCGAATGTAAGCCCCTTTGAGACTCCTTTAGGTAGAGAAAAGTCGATATAAAAACCAACCATGGACATCTGGAGGGCCACACTTTGGGCACCCCTGCTGTATGGCATTATTCTCCACTGAGGTATCAGGGTTGTGTCAGCCTCACCTCCCTCACAGGGGGTCTGTTGTTGGGAGAGGAAAGGGAAGGCGATTGGAAGCTGCTCTGAGACTCCTTTGGGTAGAGAATAGTGGCATATAAGAACCAACTCTTCTTCTTCTTCAGTAATATCAGGGCTCTCTCAGCCTCACCTCCCTCACAGAGTGTCTGTTGTGGGGAGAAAAATAGAAGCCGCTTTGAGACACCTCCAGGTAGTGAAAAGCAGCCTCTAAAAATCATACCTTCTTCTTGGTCCATCAAGGTTGGTATTTTCTACTCAGCCTTGTGGCAGCTCTTAAAGGTCTCAAGCAGAGGTCTTTCATATCACCTGCTACCCGATCCTTTCAACTGGATATGCTGGGGATTGAACCCGGGACCTTCTGTGTGCCAAGCAGAGGCTCTTCCACTAAGCCATAGCCCCCTCCCTATTTGTCTATGTGAAGAAATACCTTTTGAGGGTAGAAGTCTGACCTGAGCAGAAAACATTTACTCAGAGGCTTTTTTAGTTTTTTTTCTCCAAAAAATAGGCAGGGAGGTGGAAGACAGTCAATTGCTGTCTCTTCAAATGCTCATAGGTCTAGCTGGAGGAATGCCTAGGGGCTCCCAAAGAGGGTGCCCCCGTCCCTCCATTATATCCAGTGGAGAATCATGGGGGCTACGCCACGACAAATAGGAAGGCCGTCGCGGTGAGCCTTGAAGCCTAGAGCGTGGGCCCAGGTGGAGCTGCCGCGGGTGCAGATCTTAGTGATAGTAGCAAATATTCAAACAAGAACTTTGAAGGCTGAAGGGGAGAAGAGTTCCATGTGAACAGCAGTTGAACATGGGTCAGCCAGTCCTGAGAGACAGGCAAGCAGCATCTCGAAGGGATGGGCGACGGCCTCTGTCACCCTCGAAAGCAGGTCAGGTTCAGATCCCTGGTGGAGTCATCTCCATTGGATATAGTGGAGGGATGGGGGCACCCAATTTGGGAGCCTGTAGACATGGACCCCTTGGACTAATCATTTTAAAATTTGGAGAGGCATCAGGGAAGAGCCTCCTGGAGCTACCCTGAAAGTTTGGAAGCTGTACCTAAAACCTCCATCACCCCCGGGGCCCTGGGATAGGCAGGAACACTGACATTCCCATTATAGTCTACGGCGCCATTGACTTCCATGGGTGCTGAAGCGGCCAATTCGGGCCCTTCGTGCAGAAGCCTGTTCGTGATTCAATAACGGGTGGCGTTCAAAAGTACTATGCATCTATGAATCTATGCATAGGCATTGCAACGGAGAAGTATGATTTAAAAAAATTAGTGGGCATCGTGGGACCCTTAAACTGCATCAGAATATGGAGGAAGGGGATTGGTTGCCTGAATTGATTGACAGGCGGAAGTGCAACGCAAATAAGGTGCGTTGCTCTTCCGCCTCCTCCAGCAGCAGGTTAGGAAAGAAAGTCGCGCAAAAAGAAGGCAGACAAAGGCAAGAGAGCAAAAAGGCGAGGATGGCCGGGGGGAGCACAATATTGTATCACGCTTTGCCATTCCACCGTAACGCTATTCATACTAAGGTGCGGAATGGCCCTATGATTCCCCTTCTCCTTCCTTCAGTGCTTCCACACAAAAGCATCCAACCCCACCATTCAGCTGGTTAGTTCTCTTTGGAGAAGACGGAACAGGGAGCACAGAACGAGCTTTGGCTCCCTCTTAGCCTTGACTGTTGCCTGGGAACTGTGGCAGAACTGTAGAGGCCAGCCTACAAACCTTATCAATTTCACTTTTCTAGAAATTGACAGCTCTCTCATTGGGGAATACCCATTACCCTGGCCTCGAGCCATCTAGGGCTTTATATAGCCCAGCATTTATGCAGTGCTGAGCGCGTTGTATGCATCATGTTTCTTGAAACCATCTTCAAGTATTTGAAAGGCTGCCATGGAGAGGATGGAGCAGAATTGTTCTCTCTTGCCCCAGAGGGACAGACCAGAACCAAGGGAATGAAATTAATTCAAAAGAGATTCCGTCTAAACATCCGGAAGAAGTTCCTGACAGTTAGAGCGGTTTCTCAGTGGAACAGGCTTCCTCGGGAGGTGGTGGGTTCTCCATCTTTGGAGATTTTTAAACAGAGGCTGGACAGCCATCTGACGGAGAGGCTGATTCAGTGAAGGCTTAAGAGGGTGGCAGGTGACAGTGGATGAGCGAGAGGGTTGTGAGTGTCCTGCACAGTGCAGGGGGTTGGACTAGATGACCCAGGAGGTCCCTTCCAACTCTATTATTCTAAATCCTCAGAACACCCCTGCATGGCAGGCCAATATTATTAATCTGTCTTGTTGCAGTGGGAGGGCTTGTTGGGCACATTTGAGCTCTGGGCTTCCTGGATCCCAGCTTGTTCTCTTTAACAATGCACAGAGTGTCACGAACTTCCACGTGGCATCTGAAGATCTCCAGTTAGTACAATCTCCAGACGACCACGAACCGTTCCCGTGAGGAAAATGGCTGCTTTGGTGGGAGGGCCCCATTGCATCTGACCTTCTCCAAAACCTACGGGGATTTTCCAACCCAGAGCCGGCAACCTAACCACACGACACCAGCCCACCAGCCGCAAGCCCTCTTGATGCACTAGCTCAGGGGTAGTCAACCTGTGGTCCTCCAGATGTCCATGGACTACAATTCCCATGAGCCCCTGCCAGCAGGGGCTCATGGGAATTGCAGTCCATGGACATCTGGAGGACCACAGGTTGACTACCCCTGCACTATCTGACACATCCGATCGAGCCATGCTTGAAAGAGCGCTCGCGGAATAGATCTCTGAGAATTAAGGTTCCCTGTTTTCCCTGCAAAATCGCACCAGGCAGCCACGGTGCCAGAAGGCCATCCGCAAAATACACTGATAAAGAAGTCCAGGCAAAGATGTCAATAGGGGAGGGCTATTTTCAGAACACTGCCCGTGGCAGCCAATGACGGTTCGTCGCAGCAAGCCTCCTCTCCGAAAAGACCCTAGGATCCGGGCTTTTCTTCTTTGGGTTTCTTCAGCGCACAAGAAACCTGAGCTGGAGTCACCGTTTCCGGCAGAGGGAAGAGGGTAGTTGGTCTTCCCTCCTTCTTTATTGATTTAATGGAGGGGAGGGAGGATTCGTTGCCCTTTCAAGCTGAGAAAAACACCCAGGAAATCTACCAACCCCATAAAACATGATCTCATTGAGATGTCTCAAAGTAGAACAGGGCACCCCTGGAAAGATAGCCGCCCAGATCAGATCAGATCCGTTTATTTCGGTCAGCGACTAGTACGAATTCAAAACAGTAAAACACAATTTAAGATTGGTTGGAAGTCCCAATATACTTCATGTGTTCAATAGGACCATCCTAACCCTTGTATAGAGCCTCTTGTGGCGCAGGGTGGTAAGGCAGCAGACATGCAGTCTGAAGCTTTCTGTCCATGAGGCTGGGAGTTTGATCCCAGCAGCCGGCTCAAGGTTGACTCAGCCTTCTATCCTTCCGAGGTCGGTGAAATGAGTACCCAGCTTGCTGGGGGGTAAACGGTAATGACTGGGGAAGGCACTGGCAAACCACCCCGTATTCAGTCTGCCATGAAAACGCTGGAGGGCATCACCCCAAGGGTCAGACATGACCCGGTGCTTGCACAGGGGATACCTTTACCTTTACCTTTAACCCTTGTATATATTTAGCCAGGCACTTCTACATTTAATTGTTAATCTTGCATATTTGGCAATAGTATAGGATAAATTCTTATTTTTATCCGAAAGAAGTTCCTTTAATTTGGCTTGTCTTGAGGTAGCCCTGAAATCAGTGAAGATGATACAGCAATTCCTGATGCAATTAGTTGTAAATACAGCAATCAAAAATCACATGTTCTGGTAGGATAGCGGCCCAGTTCTCTCAAGCAGAGGGTGGGGGCGGGAAGCCCATAATAAACACAGCAATTCCTAGGCAAGTCTGCTCAGGGGTAAATCCATGGGGCTTACTCACAGGAAAGTGCTTGGGGGGGTTGTGCTGTGAAAGGCCCCCAGCAGTGGAGAAAAGTTGGGACTAGAGAGCAAGATCTGTTGGTCTCTCAAATATGGTTGGAATCTTCGCACTCAGAGCTATACCGGTCTAAAGACCTGGGAGACAGTCGCATAAACACAGGAAGCTGCCTCATGCTTAGTCTAGCAATCTCTTGGTCCATCAAGGTCGGAATTGCCTCCTCAGACTGGCAGCAGCCCACTGGGGGTCTCACATTACCCACTGCCTGGTCCTTTCAACTGGAAGCGTTGGGGACGCCATATTCTACTTCACCGAGGTCCTGCCCCACCCCAGATCGAACCCACTCCTGGCTCCACCCCCAGAGTCTCCAGCTCTCAAGCCAAAGCCGGCAGCCCTAAGCTGCAACTATTTATTTCCAGAGCGGGAGACCGTCAGTCTTACCTTGCTGAGAGCCAGCTGCAGGAAGAGGTTTGCAGGATCCAACCCGTCAGGCCAGTTTTGACGTGAGAAGCTTCCGAAAACCCCACAAGCAGAGCAGATGCAGGCGTGGTGTTGACCACTGGTCTTACCAACAGCCCAATCAAATTCCCGTCTTGCACCAAGCAAGGCACAGGTTTAAGCAGAAGTTTATATAGGTTTTCAGTCCTCGTCACATGACCTAATCGGGCTGCCCTAGCTCAGCAGGGGTGTGATGTCACTCTAGGATTTCTGTCTCTCCGGGGCTCTGTGGTATGAAAGTCTCCCAAGCCGTCAGGTCCCCCAAGGGAAGTGAGCTCTGCAGTCTAAAGATCAGGTGTGATTCTGGGAGAAGGTCAGGCCCAAAAACCTCCAGCTGTTACCCCTGAGGAATCAGGGCCATTTCGCACGGGGATCTTTGTTGCAAATTGGTCACTGAATGAAAAATCGCCATTTAAAATAGTGGAATTCGTCGTTTTGCACACCTGGCTTTGTAGTGGAATCAGTTGCGTTTTTTAGCGTTTCCCACAGGCTTCCGGTCTCGGCAGAAATCGCTAGAAAGGAAGCGCTATTGCCAAGCTCGTCCCGCCCCTGGCCGTCAAGCAGCCAATGGGCAGCCGTTAGCATGCTCCCAAACAGCCCCTTTCCCTTTAAGAAAGGTTTTTTTTTTAAAAAAACAGACCCATAGCAACGAATCTGTGTAGATTCCTTGCAACGGAGAGACCCATCCAGCTGCCTAATGTGAGCTGTCGTTTGATTGTATGATCGTTGGCACGCTGCCTCGAGTGATAAAAAAAAAATCCCCCCCCCCTCTCACAGCCCCGATTTTGGGCTGAATTAATGTGTAAAAAATAAAGGGACTTTATTTCAGCAAACGGGCTTTTATGTGGTTTGTGCTTAGTGACTAAAGGTGAAGGACTGAAGCCAGGGAAGCCTCTAAACAGAAAGAGGCTCGCCGGTGCGTTTATCCCCGCTCGCTCCGAGAAAAAAAAATGGCGATCGCTTCGCCGGAAGTTTGGAGGACAGGCTCAGGAGGAGGGACTTTGAAGAACCCGCAACAATGGTAACGCACAGGTCTTTAGCGCTAGTGTTGCAGATTGGTTGCAGGAGTGTATCGCTATCCGGAGGGTGAATCCACTTTTCTGGATTCCCCTGAAAGCGCTAAAACGAAGCGCTTTTTGCTGATCGGTTTCAGGAGTGTTGCAGATTGTCTACGACGTCGTGGGTAATGCCAAATTAGTAGCGTTTTCAATTAGCAACCATTGTGCTATTTTAAGCCGTGCGAAATGGCCCCCAGTCTTGGTTGATCTTAACAAATAGCATGGCCAGGATCCCACTTTGGAACACTCTCCTAAAAGGATCCCCTGCATATAGAAAAGCAGCTCAGAAAGTGAGTGGTAGAAGATAGCTGCTAGTTTTCTGCTTGCATTCAAAGCAGGAATCCTCTTAATTGCAGCTGGCCACTGAGTTGCCAACTCCAGGTTTGGGGGGGACGATGACTGAAGAGGGCAGGGTTGGGGGGAGACTTCAGCAGAGAATCAAATCATAGAACCCGCCCCTAAGAAGCCATTTTCTCCAGATTTGGGTGGTCTGGAGCAGGGGTAGTCAACCTGTGGTCCTCCAGATGTCCATGGACTACAATTCCCATGAGCCCCATGAGCGTTGCTGGCAGGGGCTCATGGGAATTTTAGTCCATGGTCATCTGGAGGACCACAGGTTGACTACCCCTGGTCTGGAGAACACCTGGGAGAGCAGAAGATCTCCAGGTTTGACCTGGAGGCTGGCAACCTTATACAGCTGGCAGTTGGATTGCCAACTCCAGCTTGGGAAACACCTGGCGTTTTTGAGGGGGTGGAGAATGAGGACGGTGGGGTTCATGGCAGGGAGGGACTTAGGCAGGGGTGAGATGTCACGGAAGGCCAGCCTTGCTCAACTTTTGCACTGTTGAGAAACCCCTGAAACATTCTTCAGGCTTCAAGAAACCCCAGAAGTGGCGCAATCATGCAGAATTTTGTTGGGAAGCAGAGCTGTGGACACGCCCACCTGGGGCCCTTCCCCTTCCCACCCCCTCCACGCCTTTTGGGGAGGGGAGGGAGGATCAACATAACCACCTATGGTCATATCATGGATAAACGTTTAACAAACCAAAATATCCACCTATCTATTGATATCAATTAATTAACTCCCACCCCTTGGGGGTCAAGAAACCACAGGGTTTCACAAAAACTGAGCCGCCCCCATCACTCAACTGCACATATCACCCGAGAAATATTTAACAGGTTTTTTAAACAATATATATATAAATTAACTCCCACCCATTCGGGAAACCTTCCCAGGTCTGCCAGGAACCCCAGGGGTAAACAAACCCCTGGTTAAGAAAGCCAGCTCTAGGACTTCTGTTTCTCCCGGACTCTGTGGTATAACCGCATCCACCTTCTGAAGCGGCCCTTTTCTCCAGGTGAACTGGTCTCTATCAGCTGTAATCCCAGGAGATCTCCAGCCTCTCCCTGGAGGTTGGCACCCCTACCTGGGAGTGATGCTGACTCTTCACCCCATAATATTACCATCCTGTTTTCCTGTGTGCACAAATGCGGCCTTGAGTGAGTCCACGTGGGCTGGTAGGAATCCAAGGCAGCTCATTCTCACGTTTGTGGAGGTGCTCCTGTTCGGAAAAGGTAATCCGGAGGATCTCTCCTCCTCCGTGTCACCCTTCTTCCTCCCTTGATTACTCATAATTGCCCAATCAGTGCAGTGATTTGTATGCGCAAGTGAGCCAACTCTTCCAAGAATGGTGAGGTGTGGGTCTAAAAATAAAAATTCCCCAGAAAGCCGCAAGAACAAGTACAGATGTGGGTGGGGAGGGGAGGGAGAAAACAGCATCCAGACCTCCGATGCAAACTTTTCATCCTCAGTATAATAACGTAATATAATAAAGGTAAAGGTAAAAGGTAAAGGTATCCCCTGTGCAAGCACCGGGTCATGTCTGACCCTTGGAGTGACGCCCTCCAGCGTTTTCATGGCAGACTCAATACGGGGTGGTTTGCCAGTGCCTTCCCCAGTCATGACCGTTTACCCCCCAGCAAGCAAGCTGGGTGCTCATTTTACCGACCTCGGAAGGATGGAAGGCTGAGTCAACCTTGAGCCGGCTGCTGGGATCGAACTCCCAGCCTCATGGGCAAAGCTTTCAGACGGCTGCCTTACCACTCTGTGCCACAAGAGGCTCCTGTAATATAATAATAACTTGATTTTTATAGTCTGTCCTTCTCCTCGGGGCTCATGGATTGTTAAAACCATGGCTTCAGGGGGACCAGGACATGGGGTGCTTATGGGGTGCTCCTTAGTGTGACCCCAGGATGGTGGTGCAAGAACCAAAATGGAATTTCACAACCCACAACCAGCCCCAACTGATGTGCACAAGGACACAATGGCTCTCCTTGCCAGTGTACCCTCTTGGTCAGTTTTGCTTTAAGACAGGATCTAGCTGCGCATGGGTCAATTCTCCTGCAGGCTTAACGATCCTGCCTCGTCCTCAGCAGGTCTACAAACACAACATGGATGGTGATGTTTGTGGAGATTTGGAGGGTGGGTGGACAGTGGGGGTTTGGGGAACAGACAGATCTCAGAGGAGTATGATGCCACCGAGTCCCCTGTCCAACGACTTTTCAAGGGAACAGATTTCAGTAGCCTGAAGATCAGAAGAAGAAGAGTTGGTTCTTAGATGCCACTTTTCTCTACCTGAAGGAGTCTCAAAGCGGCTTACATTTCCCTTCCCTTCCTCTCCCCACAACAGACACCCTGTGAGGGAGGAGAGGCTGATATTCCTGCTGGGTCAGAACAGCTTTATCAGTGCTGTGGTGAGCCCAAGGTCACCCAGCTGGTTGCCTGTGGGGGAAGAACAGGGTATCAAGTCAGCTGGCCAGATTAGAATTTCACACTCCTAACCACTACACCTGTCTGACTCTCATCAGTTGTGATTTTGGACAATCCCCAACCCATTAGGGTTGCCAACTCTGGGTTGGAATTCCCTGGAAATCTGAGGACACAGACTAGTTTGGAGAAGGGAGGGGCCTCACATGTATATAATGCCTCACCGTCCACATTCCAAGGCTGCCATTTTCTCCAGGGGAACTGATTTCTCCCGCCCTGGAGATCAAGTGTATTCCCAGGAGACCACCAGCTGAGGGTGACAAACCTATTTTAATTGGGGTCAGCGCCTGGAGATGGTGCTCAGCCAGGATGCGATCCATCGAATTCGTCCTCTGAAGCTGAACTTTGCTCTATCATAGAATTATAGAATCATAGAACCATAGAGTTGGAAGGGACCATACAGGCCATCTAGTCCAACCCCCTGCTCAACGCAGGATCAGCCGAAATCTAGGTTCCACCTGGAGCCTGGCAACCCCCAAATTCCACCCCTCTCAGTCAGAGAGATGCTTTTCACAGCACTGCCCTAAGCTGCTTGGTGTAGAGGTTAAGTGTGGTGGTATCTGATGTGGGTGACTTTAGGCTAGTCACTGCCCCGTTAGAGCTCTTCTCACAGAGCAGTTCTCTTAGAGCTCTCTTAGCCCCACCTACCTCACATGGTTTCTGCAGTGGGGAGAGGAAGGGAAGGTGAATGTAAGCCACATTCTAGGAGGTCTCCAGGTCCCACCTGGAACTTGGCAATCCCCAAATTCCACCCCTCTCAGAGGCAAGCTTTTCACAGCATTGCCTTAAACTGCTTGGTGTAGCAGTTAAGAGCAGCAGTCTCTGATGTGGGTAACCTTGGGCTATCCACAGTTCTATTAGAGCTCAAAAATACGTTCTCTCAGAGCTCGCTCATCCCCACCTACCTCACACAGTGTCTTCAATGGGGAGAAAAAGGGAAGGCAATACTAAGCCGCTTTGAGGCTGCTTCTGGGCATGGAATTGGGCTCCCTGTGGGTGGGCAGGTAGCTGTGAATGTCCTGCATTGTGCAGGGGGCTGGACTGGATGACCCTGGAGGTTCCCTCCAACTCTACGATTATATGAAAAGCAGGGTATAAACACCAGCTCTTCTAAACAGAGTTGCTGCGTTCTAATCCCCTTGGCTTCAATAGACACGGATGAGCCCTGCAGCGTCTGAAATCCCTTTCTCCCAATCAGAATCCCCTATAGATTGCGGGAGTGGGGCGGGAGAAGCCGGAAAGTGCTCCTCATCCCAACGGGAGGCGTACTGCAGTCCCAGATCAGGGGGGCCAGAGAACAGAGAGAAGAGCATCAGAGCATGAGGACGGAAACGCCGCCTCTCTCTTCCTCTGCAAATAACTATTGGTGGTGGTTTGAGGACTGCTTAGCGTGTGCGTGTTTTAAAAGCTCTGTGGGAAGCACAAGGGAGGGGGGGATCAGCTGGCTTCTCCATGACCTCATCCGCCACAAGGTGACTGCGGCAGCCTCCTGGCGAAGCGCATGGAAATTTGCATTTGTGTACTGCAGAGGATGCTGCATTGGATCCAAGGCTTGAATTGCAGGAGGACGGACCGGGCCAGTCCCAAGGCAGGCAGCTTTAGGAAATGCAGGTTTCGCCCACAATTGGCACAAAGCCTTCCACATTTTCATAGAATCATGGAATCATAGAGTTGGAAGGGGCCATACAGGCCATCTAGTCTAACCCCCTGCTCAACGCAGGATCAGCCGAGAGCATCCTAAAGCATCCAAGAAAAGTGTGTATCCAACCTTTGCTTGAAGACTGCCAGTGAGGGGGAGCTCACCACCTCCTTAGGCAGCCTATTCCACTGCTGAACTACTCTGACTGCGAAAAACTTTTTCCTGATATCTAGCCTATATCATTGTACTTGAAGTTTAAACCCATTACTGCATGCCCTCTCCTCTGCAGCCAACGGAAACAGCATCCTGCCCTCCTCCAAGTGACAATCTTTCAAATACTTGAAGAGGGCTATCATGTCCCCTCTCAACCTCCTTTTCTCCAGGCTGAACATTCCCAAGTCCCTCAACCTATCTTCATAGGGCTTGGTCCCTTGGCCCCAGATCATCCTCGTCGCTCTCCTCTGTACCCTTTCAATTTTATCTACGTCCTTCTTGAAGTGAGGCCTCCAGAACTGCACACAGTACTCCAGGTGTGGTCTGACCAGTGCTGTATACAATGGGACTATGACATCTTGTGATTTTGATGTGATGCCCCTGTTGATACAGCCCAAAATGGCATTTGCCTTTTTTACCGCTGCATCACACTGCCTGCTCATGTTTAGTTTACAGTCCACAAGTACCCCAAGGTCTCGTTCACACACAGTGTTACCTAGAAGCGTATTTTGTCATAGCATGACGCTGAAATGGTGTACGTCTCGAGGTCCAAGAACATCATGCTAAATTTTATAGTTGTTGTTGGAAGATGTTATAACTCCCCTCCAGCACCGCAGTTTGACTTTCTTTCTGGACGCTTTCCTCGTTGCCCAACTTTCGCACCCGTGCATGGGTTTGATGTGGTGGTTAAGAACGGCAGCTTCTAATCTAGTGAGCCAGGTTTGATTTTCCATACCTCCTCCACATGCATCCAGCTGGGAGACCCTGGGCTAGTCACAGTCCTGTTAAGAGCTGTTCTCACTGAGCAGTTTCTCTCAGAGCTTTCTCAGCCCCACCTACATCGCAGGGTGTGGGGAAAGGAAGGGAAGGTGACCGTGAGCCGCTTTGAGACTCCTTTGGGTAGTAAAAAGTGGCATATAAGAACCAATTCTTCTTCTAATGGGGAATACCATGGCATGACTTTTCTTGCTCTTGGTCCACCGGTGACACATTATTTCCCTTAAATATTCTTTCTGGCTCCTCTGTGCCTCCTTTCCCTGGCTCAATCGCCTTCTGATTTCTTGGCTGCAGTCTCCCTTTCGGTTGGTGACGGAGCCAAGGAATAGCAAACCTTTTAAATTTTCCATCTCTTCAATGTCAACCCTAAAGTTAGAATCATAGAATCCTAGAGTTGGAAGGGGCCATCCAGGCCATCCAGGCCATCCACCGTCCCATGCAGGAATAGCTGCCCACAGGCATTGCAACCTCCTCTTCTCCAGGCTGAATATTTCTAAGTCCGTCAACCTTTCCTCGTGCAAGCAGGCGTGGCCAACCGGTGGCTCTCCAGGTGTCTATAGACCATGAGCAGGGGCTCATGGTCATTGTAGTCCATGGACGTCTGGGGAGGCACTATTTGACTGCTCCCAATCCAAGTCAAAGGCTGAAATAGTCATGTGGACGCTCTGTTGCCACAGCAAATGCATCTGTGTTCACAGTGGCATCGAGAGCCCCATGGAGAAATGCAGCCATGAGAAAAAAATCATAGAATAATAGAATCATAGAGTTGGAAGGGGCCATACAGGCCATAGAATCATAGAATCACAGAATCATAGAGTTGGAAGGGGCCATACAGGCCATCTAGTCCAACCCCCTGCTCAACGCAGGATCAGCCCAAAGCTGAAAAAAGCCCAAATCCCCAGTGGTCTGCCTTGATAGCACCAGTCCTCCAGAATTTCTGGTTGACATGGTTGCCGGGCAACGCTCAGCAACCGGTGGGAGGGCCACGGGCAGCGATACGAGGAAAAGTTGCAACGCTGGCTGCACCCAATACTTCCTGGAAGTGGCATAGGGTCGCTCTAGGAATCACCAGAGACTCTATGGTGAAACATAATTGATGCGACACCAGAGCTAGCGTCGGTTGGGATGTGTGTTTAAAATTCATTTTCGCCCTGCCACCACTCTGAGTGGCAGTGAAAACACAAGTCCCCTGACCACGGACTTGACAGCCCTGAGGTGAGGTCTTTTGTTATCATGAGCTCAGCGTGGCTCACTGAGATCTTTCTGACATGCCCAGAGTTATGTCAAGGCTAATTTGGGGCCAGGAAGGAATTTTCCCCCCAAGCCAAGTTGCCTTCCTCTGCGCATAGAAACAGGATCATCTCAGGGGGAGGGGGGATAACTGTGAATTTCCTGCTTTGAACTGGGGGTTGGACCACATAACACTTGAGGCACCGGTCAGCTCTATGCTTCTGTGCTCCTACCATCTACCGCTTTATCCTTTTACCTGGAGAAGCCGGGGATCGAACCCTTCTGCGTACAAACCTGCTGCTCCACCTCCGAGCCACGACCCCTCTCCCATCAGTCTAAACCAGCCTTCCTCGACTTTTTTACCATTGAGAAACCCCTGAAATGTTCTTCAGGCTTCCGAAAAACCCAGAAGTGGCACGATCGTGCAGGATATGGTAGGGAAGCATGGCTGTGCACATGTCTGCCCAGGCCCCTCCCCTTCATCCCCCCTCCAGGCCCATCATTGGCGACTGAGAGGGGGGGGGGGAGTTGATATGACTATATATCATGGGTAAGCAAACTGTGGCCCTCCAGATGTCCATGGACTACAATTCCCATCATGGGAATTGTAGTCCATGGACATCTGGAGGGCCACAGTTTGCCTACCCCTGCTATATATGGTTAATACATTTTAAAAATACATAAAAATTGACTCCCACCTATTCCAGGGCCGTCAGGAAACCCCAGGTTTGAGAAAGCTTGGTCTAAACAAGAGCCGTGTCCATTTGTTTTCTAATTGCGGCATAACGGGTGTCATTGTGTTGCGTGATACCAATCGGCCTAGTCATCCGTCAAATTCCTGCCCCTTTTCCAGAGGAATTTAATGACAGTGGAGTCTTTGCCGGCAGCTGTCAGCAGACAGAAGCACTCCCAGCCCAGAGAAACCGTCACGAAAACTGGTTCTATCTGAAGTTGCCGGCCCAATCTCTCGGCTTTGTTTTATTTTCGGCTCGCCAGGCACTAAAGAAATGCGCTCGGTAGACAATAAATCTGAGCACCGCAGTCTTGCGCATCCCATGCCGCTGGGGGCCCGCA
Organism: Paroedura picta; assembly: GCF_049243985.1. Lineage (NCBI taxonomy): Eukaryota > Metazoa > Chordata > Lepidosauria > Squamata > Gekkonidae > Paroedura > Paroedura picta. The sequence goes on from NC_135375.1 coordinate 11,868,478, forward strand.
GGAACGAGCGGAGGACAACCAAGAGCGCCATGCGACCTTGAAGATAAATCGATGCGATTCTGCAAACTGGCTTTGCTCTGGCAGGTGGATGAAGCGGTCACTTGCGTGGGGGAAAACAGAGAGGAGGAGGGATTTAGGCAGGGTAGTTTTCCCTGTTTTGCAAAACGAAGCCACAAGACCAGCCTACGGATGGGACTGTTCTTGGTTTATTGTGAAACTTTGCGCGGCGCAAATAAGCACAGAATCCAGTCAATGGAAGAAGACCCAGAGAGCAGGTATGATTCATTCCAGACCTGCAGCTGCTGGTGATGAACAGGCACAGCAGGTAATGTCTCTGAGCATTGACAGAGGGACGTTTACGTTCTGGGGTGAGCTATCTAACTCCCTGTCCCTATGAGGTCCTATGTTCTTCAGTGCCGAATTTGCGAATGGATTCTCAGAATGGGAACTCTTGTCAAACCTGACTGCCAGAAGATTGAAACGCTCATCTCTGGATGTCAAAGTCCTTCTCTTCTGTCCAAGATACAGGAATGACATTCCAGGTGGAGGGAGGGAAATATCGATATTAGTTAGTCCATAACAGGGGTAGTCAAACTGCGGCCCTCCAGATGTCAATGGACTACAATTCCCATGGGAATTGTAGTCCATGGTCATCTGGAGGGCCGCAGTTTGACTACCCCTGGTCCATAACAATGATCCATCCATTGCTTATTTTTAACTACGCTAGCTAAAATGGAACCAGACTGTGCGTTCGCTGGAAAATTCCTTTCTCTGGCTTTCTCTGGAGGCAGGGACTTCTGTGCTGGCACATGTGGGCATTTCTGTGTGTGTCCCAGAATCTCATCAGGTTCCAGACTAGCCCTGTTTTGTCCTTGGATGGGAGACCACCAAAGAAGTGCAGGCTTACTACACAGAGACAGGCAATGGCAAAATACCTCTGTTAGTCTTTCACCCGGAAAAACCCTATGGCAGGGGTAGCCGAACTGTGGCTCTCCAGATGCCCCTAGACTACAATTCCCATGAATCCCTGCCAGCATGTGTCAGTTTGGCCATTCCCACCCTCTGAGGTCACTATATGTCAGTCGCTTCTCTACAAACACATGCCCTTCCCCACACCCAGCAGAGCAAATCTGAAATTTCTGAAATTAATTCAAAAGAAATTCCACCTAAACAACCGGAAGAAGTTCCTGACAGTTAGAGCGGTTTCTCAGTGGAACAGGTTTCCTCGGGAGGTGGTGGGTTCTCCATCTTTGGAGATTTTTAAACAGAGGCTGGAGAGCTATCTGACGGAGAGGCTGATTCTGTGAAGGTTCAAGTGGGTGGCAGGTGACAGTGGATGAGCGATGGGTTGGGAGTGTCCTGCATAGTGCAGGGGGTTGGACTAGATGACCCCGGAGGTCCCTTCCAACTCTATGATTCTATGAAATTCATGGTGGAGCATCTACTGCCAGGGGAAGTCCAACCTTATGTCCATCTGCACAGGAGGATGGAAATCCTTGAATGGGTCCCATTATAAGCAAAAGGCAGCCAGGACGAATTATGGATCAGGGAGATGGTGTTGGGGAACTTTCCGGCTGGACTTGCCTCTTCCAGGTGGCTTTAAACCCAACGTTCTCAACCTCAGATGGACAACATGACTTCAAGCACACATGAAGTTCCATCATCGAACATCCAGACACAAACAGAGATGGATCTCCATTGCACAAGATGGCGGGATGACTTTGCAAAGACGTACTGGACAAAGAAACTGAAACAAATGCGACTGCAATCCAGTTTTTCTTTTCAAATGAAACTGGGGGACCGGTTTATTGGATAAGAATCAAATGGTCTCCCCCACCCCCACAGTGACACAGTGACAGATGAAAAAAATATACCCTGATTGTGGTGTGTTTTTCTTTTAAATTATGGCTTACATCAATTTATAGGCTTTCTAACACATTGTATAGTTAAGGGTTGGGGGAAATGCATCCCTGTAACAAAATTGCAAGATTCTCAGCAAATGGATTAGTCAAAGAAAAAGAAACCCGTTAGCAAAATCAGATGTAAACAAAGAAGGTTGAATTCAGCTCCCCCTTCTGCTTTTTTTTAAGAGGGAGGAAGGAACAGGGAGGGTAGATTCATTTGAGTTTACATTTTAAGTTGTGTTAACCACAGAAAGGTGAAATTATTTATTACCTGCAGATCAGGGATCTGAGCAACATTTTGCTTCCTTGTTTGTTCACTTTACAAAAGGCCTCTCATGAGATTTAGATCAATATTTAAAAAAAGAGAAAAGACCATCCCTCCCCTACGTGCCATGCAAGGAACAAGGCATAAGGATAAATCATTTCATCTCACCCCCCTTTAGCAGCAAGAACTGTCCAAGAAATGCACCCCCAGCCTTGATGATCCAAACCAGGGGTAGTCAAACTGCGGCCCTCCAGATATCCATGGACTACAATTCCCAGGAGCCCCCTGCCAGCGTTTGCTTTCTAACGTCTTTCTAAACCCCTGACTTCGACGAATTCTTGGAACACTGTTTAGAATTGCCCACAGGGTGTCCAAAATACCACAACATGTGCATTAATCTAGAGATTGTTTCAGAAGTACAATGTGAGAAATGTTTTCCCCCCCCCTTTTGCATCAAACCTTGATGGGCATTTAGGCTCAGGGGACGGGGGTAAAAATAAAGGCAATAAAACACATCTTTAAAAGAAGAGAATTTTTCCTACGCCCTAGCACCAAAGAAACTGCACGCCGTGACTGATTTGTTTGTTAATGTCAAGCTATTCCTGATTGATACGGGGCATTTTGTCGTTAGACTTATTCCGAAGGTCCCAAAGGCCGGATTCTGGGGATGCTACAAAGCAGCAGTGGTAGGAATGCCATACAAGCATAATTTACATGAATATTGGAATCTAGTGCCCAAGTTTTAGAATTCTGAATTTGCATGGGCAAATCCAGATCTCTCAAATGGCCATCTCGGTGGCAGAAATGGATTTCCCCCTCCCGTAGGAATACAATTTTGAAGAATGCACTCCTAGAGCACGTCCGTGTCAGGAATGAAATGCAGCATCAGTGCTGGCACAGAGGTGGGAATTTTGCCAGCGTGGTTTGTCATCTCATAAGGGTATTGATTTATGGCGAGTGTGCCGTGTAGCCGGGCCATCTCAGGATGGTCTGGCGTGGGACGTCCGGAGACGGTTTGCTGTTGCCCGCCTGTATATCCTGACCCCTAGTGTTCCTTGGAGGAACTACCATGCAAATCCGTGTAGGTGTCCCATCCAAATATTAGCCAGGCTTGGCCCTGCCAAGATCTGATTGGATAGGGTTTTGCTAGGGCTATCCGGGTCAGGACGTTTCATAGGGCATGGGGAGAAGCTGCACCGATCGCAATTCTCCCTCCTCCATGAAGCTCAAAGCGTGACGGCTCACCCAAATATGCTCCCCGTTCTCATGTAATATCTGGGAAGGAGCGTGTGGGATCGGGAAAAACCCAGTGCTTACTGGCAAGGCGAGTTGTAATTCTGCATAGGGTGCCAGAATCCTTTCAACCAAGGCTGGCACAAACGGATCAGTGCATACAAAACAATATATAAAAGCCAGCAGCTGAGGTTCTGTCCCACGGTGGCATGACCAAGAGACAGAACCAAGGGAGGGGTTATGCGGATGAAGGGGTGGGGCTATGCAGATGAGAGGGCGGAGTCTCACTCGCTAAGGCCGCAAGGAGAAGGTTGAATGGCACCGCCAGCGTAATTCCACTGCGGTTTCCCCTCCTAAGGATGGGTGCTTCGCAAGCCATCGATAAATGCACTTCCTGCCTTGGTAGAGGAGACACTCACACACACATAGGGATGCCAACTTCCAGGTGGACCCTGGAGATCTCCCACAGGGGCAGCCAAGCCCACGGACATCTGGAGAGCCGCAGGTTGGCTACTCCTGCATCCATTTCCGGGTGACCGAACCCAGTTCTTCTGGAGGAAATGGCTGCTTCGGATGTTGGATCTCTCCCCTCCCCAAACCCCACCCTCCTCGGGCTACCTCCCCCCACCCCCAATCTCCAGGTCTTTCTTAACCGCAGAGTTGGCAACCCTCCCTACACAACAACTAAAAATCCTCACAGCGTGCTGCCTTCTCCTATCACTCACAACACTTCCAATGTGCCGGGTATGTTTCACAGTGACTGAGCCTATTGATAATGATTTTTTTAAAAAGATCAATAACTACTTATGGCTTTCCGAAAGGAATCCCGAGGACTGCCTCTCACCACCCACACAGAGGTCGCTCAGAACTCCCTTTGAATGGCTGTCAGCCCCACATAGGAAGGGGGCTTGGGGGCACCAGCCAGCCCCGTGGGCCAGGCCTCCTCCCCAACACGAACAGACATGGCCGCCTCTGTCAGAGGAAAGGCCGTCACGTATACGGACTGACGCTGACGTCTATATTTACACAAAATGGCTTCCTGCTTTATTCCGAGGAGTCTCCACAGGCGCCTGAGAGGGATTCCCCAACAAAAGCAGCAGTAATGGCATTTTCCTTTCCCTGACAAAGGACCCTTCCCATGAAATCATATTTAACTATATTCTTAAATATTTATAGCCCAACTTTCCTCCTCGGTCAAAGCTGCCGTTTTCTGTATTTCAAACACTCTGTGTTTGACTGGATTTCCAAGTCCTTGGCCGAAGGGCACTTGCTCGGCTTCATGGAATAGTAGGGATTGGAATCCAGGTTTTCCCTGTAGTCATCTAGACAGGGGTAGTCAACCTGTGGTCCTTCAGATGTCCATGGACTACAATTCCCATGAGCCCCTGCCAGCGTTCGCTGGCAGGGGCTCGTGGGAATTGTAGTCCATGGACATCTGGAGGATCACAGGTTGACTACCCCTGATCTAGAAGTCTAACAATTAACCGCCAATCGATCTTGATTATTCTCTTCCGCTTTCTGCACAGCTAGGTGTAATGGTTAGGACTGGAGTGCGGACTTCTAATCTGGCAAGCTGGGTTTGATTCCCTGTTCCTCCACATCCAACCAGCTGGGTGACCTTGGGCTTGCCGCAGCACTGATAAAGCTGTTCTGAACGAGCAGTGATATCAGGGCTCTCTCAGCCTCACCTACCCCACAGGGTGTCTGTTGTGGGGAGAGGAAAGGGAAGGTGATTGGAAGCCGCTTTGAGACTCCTTTGGGTAGAGAAAAGTGGCATATAAGAACCAACTCTTCTTCTTGTCTGAATTAAATCTCACTGAATTGAAGTCAGGATCTCTTTAACACCCTGTTTGCATCCTACACTCTGCACATTATTAATACTTGAGCTTTTCAAAAGTAAAAACAAAAACAACCCCACCCCCAAGAAAAGACCCAAGCCTAGCCTCAAACTCACAAAGCTGTAATCTCTAGACAAGCACCTTACTGATTGAACCACCTCAGCCACACTTGCTTTAAAGCCTATAAGCCCTATTTACAAGGTCTGCTTGTGTTTTTTCTCTTTTTTAAAAAGAAAGAAATGCATTGGAGCTTGAGACTCGTTTTTTTTTTTAAGGAATCCAAAAAAAAATGGCCTAATGGGAGGGAAAGGGTGGGGAGGAGAACAGAAAGAGGGCAGCCCTGGTGAATGTCCCCCACCCCGGCTGTGTAAAGCAGGGGTAGTCAACCTGTGGTCCTCCAGATGTCCATGGACTACAATCCCTATGAGCCTCTGCCAGCATTTGCTGGTACGGGCTCATGGGAATTGTAGTCCATGGACACCTGGAGGACCACAGGTTGACTACCCCTGGTGTAAAGTACATGTTGACAGGGAGAAGGGAGGAGAAAGCAGATATAGGCAAGGATTGGCTCGTCTTATCTTCTTCTGACACTAATGCTGAATCCCACTAATCACAACACTTAAGGGGGTTTATAAAGCACAAAAAATGCTTTCACAGCATTGAAGCTGAGACAAAACAAAGGCAGTACCAAAATACAGTACTAAAATGGAAAGCCCAGAAATGAAGCAGCTTTAAGACTATTCTCTGTCTGCAGTTTCAAAGACAGCCTCTGCTGAAAACTAGCAGAGACCTCAGCATAGCCTTGGTGCTGAAGATGCAGCTGGGATGGGGGAGAAGATCCAAGAGAGACACTGCATCTGCTTGCGGAAGAGTGTGCAATCAGCACACGTTTCTCAGATTGAGCAGAGAGAATCCACTCTTGGATATACCAGAGGATGTGGAGTAACTCTGTGAGGATTCTTAACAGTGCAAATCAGGGGGGGAGCGACCGACGTTAGTGTGAACACCAGCATCAGGTGCAGATTGATTATTTAAAACCGAACCGATTGAGCTTCAAAAATCCAGTGCATGATCGACCTGGGTCTCATGTAACTGCAACCAGAATCTGTAATCCTGATCACTTCCTAATTCCGTATTCATAACTACTGACGTGGCTGAGAAAGAACATGTTGTGCTTTGAAGGGAAGGAGGGAAATCGAACACATCAAGCTCCCTTACTCTGAAACTGACCAGCAGTCTACTAAGTTCAGCATTGCCTACTCAGACTGGCAGAAGCTCCCCAGGGTCTCAGGTCATGGTCTTTCATGCTGACGTTGTTAAATTCTCTTCTCTCTGTTATCACTGTTACTACCGAGTTATAATGTGCCCTGAGCCCTGAGCCACTGGGGAAAGCGGTATATAAATATAACAAATAAATAAATAAATCATTAACTACGCAGTCTTTTGGGGGAGGGTTGGGGGCTGGATGCGCTGGGAATGAACCTGGGACCTTCTACCGCTCGGCCACGGCTCCTCCCAAAAGGTTCTGTGGGATTGTTTGTTGCTTCTGCATTTTGCAAGTGAATTCAGCAGTACCTAAGGTATCACCGTTCACCTGCCGGGGATTGAACCTGGGACCTTCTGCAGATGTTCCACCAATGAACCCAGCCCCCTACCCCGTATCATTTTATTCTCCCTTAAACCCTAGAATTACAAGTAAGCTAAATATTGTTCAGGGAAGTGATTCCTTCCTGTTTGAGTGTCCAACCAGAGGGAGAAGAGGGGAAATCTATGTATCCTTTCAACAATTGCTGGATTAGTAAAAGATTTTGGGAGGATTACAATTTATGGGGAAAGAGGGTGGGAGAAATCTGCATGGCAGATGGGGTGCAAAGAGCAGTGACAAGGGAAGGGTTTCCCTTGAGCGTCTCCAGATGAGTGTGCTAACTGGGCACTGGTGCCAGAGTTACTGACCTAACTCCTCGACTATGTCAAGTAAAATCAGAGTCGGTGCCTTCCTGGGGAATGAAATGAGCAATTGCTACAATCATGTGCTCTAGTTGATGGTCTAAAATCTATAGACGGTGTGCTTCTCTGCTCCTTCTGGGTTCCAGGTTAAGTGCATGGATTTGAGAAAGGGGCTTCACCCTGAATTAAAATAGCCCTACGTGGCTAGCAAGGGAAAGTGCTGGCGACCCCAGCTCTTGAGGAATGCAAAGCCTTGAAGAAATGTACTTTTAAAATCAAACATTATTGCATAAAATCTCCTTAAAGCCCTCCAGCTCCTCCAGGCCCATCTACTCCACCTCAGCAAGGCCTGGGAGACTTACCCACCAAAACAACCCTTTCGTAAGGTCATTTTAAACATGAGAATTCGAAACAGAGGAGGAAATCGCTTTGTGGTGACTTTTCCCGCCTCCAGAACAGTGCCAGGATTTGGTTCTCAAAGTTCTCATCCTCTTTGACTCCTCTTTCTTCACAGTGCGCGAATTTAAGACCGCTGTCTGTCATCAGCTGCAGGCGTCCGTGTGTACCCGCAGGATCCCCTTGCTGTGCATATGGAGGAAGTTGAAGATTTCCGAAGGCATGGCGTGGAAGCCCGGCCGAGGTTTGACGTTGTCGTAGTAATGGTGGGTGATAAAGACCCCCGAAGGGTTCATGGGGAACGCCCAGAATCCGAAAAGGTGCACTTCCTCGCACAGCTCCAGGGCGGCCGTCACCAGGATGAGGCCCGTGCTGACGCGCTTGGCGCGCACCCCCTGGGTCAGCCAATAGCGCGAGACGTTGATGAGATACTGCGGGTGGAAGAAGTAGATGGCCTGCTGGGACTCGAAATCGTCCAGAACGTACTTGACCCGGACGGAGACGTCCGTGTTGCGGGTGTTGTAGAAGGCCGGGAGCAGCACCGAGGCGTTTTCGTAAGCCTGCAAGACCTCGTAAAACGGCTTCCGCCATTTCTCCAGCTTGTGAAACCTGAAGGGGGGGGGGGGTAGGGAGATGAGAGTCACTAGGAAGATCATAACGTTTGATCTGATTTCTTTATTTCTTTATTTCATTCATTCTCCCTATTAGAGGCTCCTGCTCTTTACCATTACACCAAGCTCTTCTACTCTCTCTTATCCGGGATTGGAGCTGTAGCAAGTTAACCTTTTTGGAAGTTAATCTGTTCACAATAAGTGGAATGTCCCTACATGAATATCTCAGATGTGCTTCTAGTTTTTATAAGTAAAATTTCTTTCTCTTGTTACCAGGGGAGCCAGATCATCTTTGCCATTTCTTTGAACAGCATTGTCCCCTCCACCAGCAAAACGTGGAGGACCAGAGATACCGAATAAATCTTCTGTGCTTCCAGGGCAATCTTCTTTTTTACATTTAACCCAATAGCTTGAGCCCTTCATTAAAAACCACAACCACGCAAAGTGCATTGGCCTGCAAAACACAGGGCTGACTTAAATGTGCATCGTAAAACCGAGGACTGAAATAAAAGAAATCCTCATGCCGCAGAGGGGAGATCTGAAATCCAGCGTGAAACCCAGAGCAGAATCATAGAATCATAGAATCACAGAGTTGGAAGGGGCCATCCAGGCCATCTAGTCCAACCCCCTGCTCTACGCAGGATCAGCCCTAAGCATCCTAAAGCATCCAAGAAAAGTGTGTATCCAACCTTTGCTTGAAGACTGCCAGTGAGGGGGAGCTCACCACCTCCTTAGGCAGCCTATTCCACTGCTGAACTACTCTGACTGTGAAAAACTTTTTCCTGATATCTAGCCTATATTGTTGTACTTGAAGTTTAAACCCATTACTGCGTGTCCTCTCCTCTGCAGCCAGCAAAAACAGCATCCTGCCCTCCTCCAAGTGACAACCTTTCAAATACTTAAAGAGGGCTATCATGTCCCCTCTCAACCTCCTTTTCTCCAGGCTGAACATTCCCAAGTCCCTCAACCTATCTTCATAGGGCTTGGTCCCTTGGCCCCAGATCATCCTCGTCGCTCTCCTCTGTACCCTTTCAATTTTATCTACGTCCGTCTTGAAGTGAGGCCTCCAGAACTGCACACAGTACTCCAGGTGTGGTCTGACCAGAACAGATCCTCTGTTTTGCTTTGGATGAAAAAAGAGGGGTTGCGAGTGTGAATGTAGGCGGAAATCCACATGCGTCTCTCAAACACGTTTCTCTCGACACTAAAGAGGGCTCAAATTATCCCCGATTTCCAGTTGCTATGAAATTACGAGGTCGGGAGCGAGGACCTGGGGCCTTAATGACAGAGGGCTGGCTCCCTCCGCTTTCTGAGGCTTGTCAGCTGCACAAAGACGCTGGGGAGGGGGGAGGCAGGGGCAGGGGCAGGGGCAGGGGCAGGGGCAGGGGCAGGGGCAGGGGCAGGGGCAGGGGCGAGGGGCCTGACCTTTCCGTGATTATGCTGGGATTAACCGTCACAATGTCCGTCTTGACGCCGACGTCCACTGCGTACTTCTCCGAGATGGGAGGCAAATTGCACCTAGTGGCAAAGAGCGGAGGAAAAATAAGACGTCGAAGAGCAGCAGTTTCGATTTCTCCTATGCATTCGTGCCCCCTGCGAGAAGCACGGGGATAATTTGCACGGGGGTAGTATCCTTGCAAGCCTGTGAGTCTGAGAAAACGCAATGCGACCAAGGTCAGTGAAACTGGGTTATGCCAGGGGTTTTATTTATTCATTAATTTGCCTCATTTCTGGCCAAACGCTCCCTGCCATGGGGACCCCAAGTGGGTGTACAATATTCTCCCGTCCTCCGTTTGATCTTCACGACAACCCTGTAAGGTAGGTTATGCAGCGTGGGTGCAACTGGCCCGAGGTCGCCCATTGAGCTTCCACGACAAAGCAGAGATTTGAACCTGGGTCTCCCAGACCGGAGGCTGGCCCTCTAACCCAGCCTTTCTCGACATTTTTTGCAGCTGAGAAACCCCTGGAACATTCTTCAGGCCTCAAGAAACCCCAGAAGTGACGCATTTGTGCAGAATATGTTCCCACCACCTCCAGGTTCATCATTGGCCATTTTGGGAGAGGGAGGGGCAGGTCCCTTCCAAGAAAGCCCAGGGTTTCACAGCACCGCCCTAAACAGCTCAGGGTAGCAGTTAAGAGCAGCGGCTTCTAATCTGGGTTTGAATCCCTGCTCCTCCTCCACATGCAGCCAGCTGGGTGACCTTGGGCTTGTCACATCCCCTAATACTGCCGTTCTCACAGAGCCAACCTTTCAGAGCTCTCTCAGCCTCCCCTCCCTCACAGGGTGTCTGTTGCAGGGAGAGGAAGGGAAGGTGATGGTAAACTGCTTTGGGTAGAGAAAAGCGGATTATAATATCCAACTCTTCTTCTTCGTCTTGTGCAGCACAAGTAACATTACCTGTTCTACTCTGCTACGACCCCAGAGATCCTTAAACCGGGCCTGGGCCTACCACTGAGTTTCTCTGGACAAAAAGGCCCCCTTGTTCCGTCCTCCTCCTAATTCCACCCCCTGAGCCTTGAACTTTGAGACAACCAACAGAGAGAACGTGCTTTCCCCACAGTCAGCGGCGACTCATGCCCATTGTATGCCTTTCATCATCCAAGGAAACGACTGTGCGCGATTCTATAAAGGCATGGGGAAACAGCAGGTTGAGCATGGCGCATTGTGCCATTCTGAGCAATGCCTACACACTGCCTTTCTGAGAAACCACATTTTCTTTCCCATCATGGAGTCTGTAGCGAGCACAATGCAGGAGAAGGGAAGCAACCAGCTTGGCGAAGATCGTGTATTTTTATAATTCCCCTTTATTTCCTTCCCAGCATGTGGAGAGTAGCTACGTGTACAAAAAAAACAACAACAACCCAGTGATAGGATTTTAAAAATCCTATTTTCCTGTATCCACCTCCCTGTAACATTTCTACAAGGGCATCCTTGTTTCCTTTCACAATAGGGACGTCTTGCCCACAAAGTGTGGCATGTACAACTCTTTTCACTGAAGCAAATGGGATAGTGGGCTTAAGAACATCAGAAGATCTCTCCTGGATCAGACCAGTGGTCCATCTAGACCAGCATCCCGTCTCTCACAGGGACCAACCAGTTCCTCTCGAGGGTCAACAACAGGGCATAGAGGCTGAGGCCGTCCCTGATAAAAACATCAGAAGAGCCCTGCTGGACCACACCAGTGGTCCATCTAGTCCAGCATCCTGTCTCACATGGTGGCCAACCAGTTTCTCTGGAGGGCCAGCAACAGGGCACAGAGGCTGAGGCCTTCATAAGAACATCAGAAGAGCCCTGCGGACCAGACCAGTGGTCCATCTAGTCCAGCATCCTGTCTCCCACAGTGGCCAACCAGCTCTTTTGAATGGCCAATAACAGAGGCTGAGGCCTCCATAAGAACATCAGAAGAGCCCTGCTGGATCAGACCAGTGGTCCATCTAGTCCAGCACCCTGTCTCACATAGTGGCCAACCAGTTCCTCTGGAGGGCCAATGACAGGGCAGAAAGGCCGAGGCCTTCCCCTGATGTTGCCACCTGTCTCTGGGATTCAGAGGTTCAGAGTCTCTGAATGTGGAGGTTCCTCTCAGTCCCCATGGCTAGTAAGTATCCTCCACGAATCTCTCTTATCCCTTTCTCAAGTCGTTTATTCCTGTGGCCATCCCTACATCCGCTGGCAGCGAATTCCCCATTTTAATCACTCTCTGTGTAAAGTGGTGCTTCCTTTTGTCCATACTGAACCTACTGCCCATCAGCTTCCTTGGACACTTTTTTATTTCTAGTAGATTTGGGGCAAGGGAGAAAGATTTCTTTTTGTCCACTCTCTCCACCCCATGCCTAACTTTATAAACCTCTATCACCGCTCTCCCCCCAGCCCCCCTTCGTCAGCTCATTTCTAGTCCCAGACTTTCCAAATCCTGAATTTTCTTGGTTGCCCTACCCTGGACATGAAGCAAGACCCAAATTCATTAAGGAAGCTTCAAGCTGAACATTGAAAGCTACTGCATTTGGGGATTTTGGCCTCGTTCTGAATTCTAAGCAACTTCAAGACTTGTTCAGTTGTGAGTACAAATCTGAAATGAACAGAAATACCCCCCAACATATACCATGATACAATTGTAGCATCCAGCTCACCAAAGGAATTCTACTAGGACACTGACCGAAACACAAAATCTGCCCGGTCGATCTCCTGGCCGCATCTGCTGTTCTTCAGGATGCCTCCATTCCCAACCACGGCACATTTCTTAAACTGGGAACGATAGTGCGGCATCTCCTAGAGCAAACACAGGAATAAATAAAAATGAGAGAGTCTGTTAGCCATGGCTGTCTTTCGGCCTGCTCTCCTTGGGTTGCCTGGGAGGAAATCACAACTGCCACACCTGCGGGCTCCTTCGCATCTGCATCGTTCTACAGGACTGTGATAACGTTGGACGATGGTCATACAAACCAGCTTCCTGAATGAACAGATCATCAAAATATAAGAGAAGCCATGTTGGATCAGGCCAATGGCCCATCCAGTCCAACATTCTGCATCACAATGCGGCCCAAATGCAGGTGCCATCGGGAAGTCCACCAGCAGGACCAGAACTCCAGAAGCCCTCCCACTGTTGGGATATCCCCCAAATATCAAGAATCCAGAGCATCACTGCCCCAGGCAGAGTGTTCCATCTAGAGACCTTGTGGTTAATACCTATTGCTGGACTTCTGCTCTTACGAATGTAAGAGAAGGCATGTTGGATCAGGCCAATGGCCCATTCAATCCCACACTCTGTGTGACACAGTAGCCCAAACCCAGGGTCCATCAGGAGGTCCACCAGCAGGGCCAGAACTCCAAAATCCCTCCCAGTGTGGCCTCCCCCCAGGAACCAAGAAGACAGACAGAGTGTCCCATCAATACCTTGTGGCTAAGAGCCACCCATGCACCTCACCTCTTAAGGACATAAGAGAAGCCATGTTGGATCAGGCCAGTGGCCCATCCAGTTCAGCACCCTGTGTCACACAGTGGCCAAAAGCAATGGGCCATCAGGAGGTCCACCAGCAAGACCAGAACTCCAGAAGTTCTGGAGCTTCTGCAGCTTCCCAAGCCCCAAGAAGACAGAGCATCCCTGACCAAGACAGAGTGCTCCATCCAGACCTTGTGGCTAATAGCTACTCGTGCACCTCTGCTCCGTAGGTTTCTCCAAACCCTTCTTGAAGCTGCCTATGGCTGTAGCTGCCACAACCCCTTGCGGCAATGAATTCCATGCATGAATGACTCTTTGGGTGAAGAAGTGGCCTTTTCCCTTGTTGACAAATGAAGCTGCCATCAACTGAATCAGGTCATCGGTCCCTCACTGCTGGGGTCATCTATTTCAGTCTGGCACTGGCTCTCCACGGTCCCAGACAGAGGTGTTTGGCATCAGCTACTACCTGCTCTTTTACCAGGAGATGCCCGGGATTGAACCCAGGACCTTCTGCATGCCAAGCAGGTTCTGTACAAACAAGGATTGTGACAGATGCATGTCCGCGACATGAGCTCCTTCAGGGTCTTGTGAAAGCAGGACCAAGCCTCTGAGCTGAGGACAATTTTCATTGCTGCTTTAACCCCCTGCGGAAGCTTTCGTGGACATGAGCCTTGTGCCCCGGCCTGTGAACATGTACAGGGTCGGATCCCCCGGGAGCTTTCCCTGTAGCAACAGTGGCCCTAATATTTCTCCTAGAGAGAGCAATTGCACCCTCGCTCCCTCCCCTGTGCATGCAAGATGGAGCACGGGGCCTAAATCGCGTGAAGCATCTATTGTGGCATTCGTAGCTCCGGACATACACAGCCACTTCGTTAAAAATGACCTTGCCGCGCTTGGCTGCAGCCGTCCGTGCTGCTGCTTCTGCAAGGCAGAATGGAATTAAGTAGATATTCTTTTTCCACCCATGAATCACTGGATCCAGCCTGCTAAAGGCTTTCTCTGGACTGCGGAAACTGAACGTGAGCGTGCTCAGCACAGCGCAAATATTTTGTCTGTAATGCCGACAAAGAGATTCACAAAGCTCGATGGTATGGCATCCTTCCTGTTATTTGCTTTATTTATACCCTGTTTTTTCCTCCTGAGAACACAAAGGGGCTTATAATATTCCTTGCTTGTCTATTGTAATCCTCACAACAACCCTGCAAGGACGTTTATGCTTTTCACTACTCAAAGGAGTCTCAAAGTGGCTGACGATCGCCTTCCCTTCCTCTCCCCACCACAGGCACCCTGTGAGGAAGGTGGGCCTGAGAGAGTTCTAAGAGAACTGCTCTGTGATAAGAGCTCTCAGAGGACTGTGACTAGCCCAAGGTCACCCAGCTGGCTGCACGTGGAGGAGGGCCAGAACAGGAGCCCTCTCACTGTGGCCCCCAAGCACCAAGATGAGCAACACCGTCCCAGACATAAGAACACAAAAGAGGACACAGGAGAGGCTATGTTAGATCAGGCCAGGGTCCCATCCAGCCCAGGTCTCTGCATCACACAGTGTCCAAAACCCAGGGGCCATGAGCAGGTTCACCGCCAGGGCCAGAACTCCAGAAACTAACAGGTTGGTGATCCCCAGAGCACGTGAGATATGCCTGGCCTCCACTAGGGCCATGGCCTTTTCGGTCTTGGCCCCTACCTGGTGGAACGAGCTTCCGGAAGAGCTGAGGGTCCTGCCACAGCTACCACAGTTCCACAGGGCCTGCAAAACAGACTCCTCCTGCCAGCCATTTGGCTGAGGCCAGAGCAAGGAAGATTTACATGGCCCTTCCCCCTCCTCCAAATGTTTTTTTTACTTTTAAATCTCCAAATAACCAAACACCTGCACCTGTCTTAAGGCTTGGAGCCAGGTTAAATGTGTTGGAGCCAAAATGGGTTACAGAGAGGTGTGTGTGTGTGTGTGTGTGTGTGTGTGTGTGTGTAGATGGATGTGTGGTTATTGATTGTCCTTGTGATTTTATTATCTTGTTGAGAACCACTGCAAGCTGGCTGGCCTGAGAGCAGGAGCAGAAGCAAAAGCAGAAGCAGAAGCAGAAAGAAGATAGAAGAAAGAAGAAAGAAAGAAGGAAGAAGGACAAGGAAGAAGAAGAAGAAGAAGAAGAAGAAGACGAAAAAGAAGAAGAAGAAGAAGAAGAAGAAGAAGAAGAAGAAGGAAGAAGAAAGAAGGAAGAAGAAAGAAGGAAGAAGGACAAGGAAGAAGAAGAAGAAGAAGAAGAAGAAGAAGAAGAAGAAGAAAGAAGGAAGAAGGACAAGGAAGAAGAAGAAGAAGAAGAAGAAGAAGAAGAAGAAAGAAGGAAGAAGGAAGAAGGAAGAAGGACAAGGAAGAAGAAGAAGAAGAAGAAGAAGAAGAAGAAGAAGAAAGAAGGAAGAAGGAAGAAGGACAAGGAAGAAGAAGAAGAAGAAGAAGAAGAAGAAGAAGAAAGAAGGAAGAAGGAAGAAGGACAAGGAAGAAGAAGAAGAAGAAGAAGAAGAAGAAGAAGGACAAGGAAGAAGAAGAAGAAGAAGAAGAAGAAGAAGAAGAAGAAGAAGAAAGAAGGAAGAAGGAAGAAGGAAGAAGGACAAGGAAGAAGAAGAAGAAGAAGAAGAAGAAGAAGAAGAAGAAAGAAGGAAGAAGGACAAGGAAGAAGAAGAAGAAGAAGAAGAAGAAGAAGAAGAAGAAAGAAGGAAGAAGGAAGAAGGAAGAAGGACAAGGAAGAAGAAGAAGAAGAAGAAGAAGAAGAAGAAGAAGAAAGAAGGAAGAAGGAAGAAGGACAAGGAAGAAGAAGAAGAAGAAGAAGAAGAAGAAGAAGAAAGAAGGAAGAAGGAAGAAGGACAAGGAAGAAGAAGAAGAAGAAGAAGAAGAAGAAGAAGGACAAGGAAGAAGAAGAAGAAGAAGAAGAAGAAGAAGAAGAAGAAGAAAGAAGGAAGAAGAAAGAAGGAAGAAGGACAAGGAAGAAGAAGAAGAAGAAGAAGAAGAAGAAGAAGAAGAAGAAAGAAGGAAGAAGGACAAGGAAGAAGAAGAAGAAGAAGAAGAAGAAGAAGAAGAAGAAGAAAGAAGGAAGAAGGAAGAAGGAAGAAGGACAAGGAAGAAGAAGAAGAAGAAGAAGAAGAAGAAGAAGAAGAAAGAAGGAAGAAGGAAGAAGGACAAGGAAGAAGAAGAAGAAGAAGAAGAAGAAGAAGAAGAAAGAAGGAAGAAGGAAGAAGGACAAGGAAGAAGAAGAAGAAGAAGAAGAAGAAGAAGAAGGACAAGGAAGAAGAAGAAGAAGAAGAAGAAGAAGAAGAAGAAGAAGAAGAAGAAGAAGAAGAAGAAATTCATTGGTCTTCAAGGTGCCACTGAAGTCAAACTTCACTCAACCCAATCCCTGGTGTATCTAGCAGCGCAGGGTGGGGAAAGACCTTTCACTACCTAAGACCTTGGCGAACTGCTGACGGTTCCGGACGCAGAAAGCCTGACGGTCTGACTCAGTGTCTCTTTATAGCAACCGGCGCCCCGTGGAAAGAACCTGCTTATATAAGCGATTCGCGCATACACATCTGATGAGTAATTTCACAGCTGAAAACAAAAATACATCCGAAGGAAACGGTGAGGTGAAATATAAGGGTTTAGGGAGGCGTTACTTATTGATAGTTCACCGCTCCAGGGCACACAAAAAATGGGATTGGCAATGGCCTGAGAATGAATCCACGGAAATTTGAGAGCCATCTCCAACGAAACTTGCAAAGAGTAGTGACCGAAGGCGGGACAGACAGGCCGCCTTTAAGGGCTGTTGTGAAGCTGTTTAAGTAGCTCAGCCGTACACGTGTGTGCACTAGTGACACCTAATGGTCACTCTGGGATTCCCTTTGTTGATGTGGAACATCTACTGCTGCGGTCCCCCAAACAGAAGTCTACGGATGTGACGTCCGTAGTGTCCCGCCCCCAGGGGCCGCACCAGTGGATGGACAGCGGCGCCAGAGCATTGAGGCATGGTCTTCCAAGGCCGCTCCTGCCCTCCGGAGACTGGCAGGGGCGGGACCAGCACAGCAACATCCAGTCCTGTGCGTTGCTGGGCTGGCCTCACCTCCGCTATGCCTCCAAGGCCGCCTCCACCCTCTGGAGAGTGGAGTCAGCCTCGGGAGAGGTAAGGAGAAGGGGGGTGGAGGGAGGGGGCATGGAACAAGGATTCTCGCTCCTTATGTGGATGCTCCCGCTCATTTCCTTTCTTCAAGAAGAGCAGAGCAAGTGTGTGCTCTGCAGAAGCAAGGAGTGAACGCCATTAAACTCGGCTCTCTCCATCTGCTGATGGGTGGGTATGTAATCTGCTTGCAGCCCAGCCACAGAGGCTTGCAATGTGCTCTGTAACCACTCTTTAGGCTTTTGTACGCTGCTTCAGTAAGGAGACTGAAGCAGATGAATACAATGTATATTCTGAATAATCTTTCGAGTAAAGAGTCTCTCTTTTAAACCTCATAGTGCTGTGAGTCTGGATCTGTGCCTCATCTAAGTCCAAAAAGTCACAACAGCCTCCCACCCCCTCCAGAACCCAACATTGGCCACTTTAGCAGGGGACAGGTCAATCTGCCGAAACAAGGGTAGAATTTTCGCAACAAGAAGTTTTAAAGCCCTTTTTCTTTCTTCTTTGCTCAGAGCTGGAAGGGGTAAGAAGGCTCTCCCCAGCTGCCATTTTGAGAAACCCCACAGTGGGATACCCTTAAGGGGTTTTCAAGGTACTGAGTTACCAGGGTATCGTGGCTGGGAAACCCTGCTTTAGAGACAATGGCATGTGTCCCACCTTTGGAAACATCCTGAATATTTCTTGGTTAATGTGAAAGATCCCGCTGGAATCGACCTCATACTTCAGTTTCGTCCCCAAAGGAGTGTTCTTCTGAGTGGTAAAGAGGAAGGCAGGAGCGTTACAACACCGCGAGAGGCTAGACCTGTGGAAGGACCGAAAGGACAGCATGGACCGATAGCTCAAGTTCAGCCTGAGAATGTTCAAACGCCTACCAATCAGGCACCTCCGTTCACCAAGCCCACCAATCACAGGCCTTCGGCCAAGCCTTGACCAATCCTCTTTCTACTGCAACCACCTCCTTCATAAATCATTTTCTCATCCGGGTTTTTCTTTTATTCTTTTTTTGAACTTTCCTGCTTGTCATTTCATTGCAAACTAGCAGGGCTCTTGCAGCTGGGCATGCTCAGTGCAGGAATCGGCACGCTTAGGGAGCCAAACCCAACAAGGCCCTGCAAGTTCCCCTTATGAAACTCCTGCGGTTTCTTTCCGTTTAAACAGCTAGCAGACAGGACCTTGCTCTGGGTCTGGACTGGCACGGGGAGATGGGGATTAAAACCTGGGGGGGGGGTTTTGCCAGCCCCAAATAATTGGATTGCAATTCACCCCACTGGACAAAAAGATATGTGTCAATTTTTAAGACTGCTCCAACAAGGTAGTTAGCTGCCGCTCATGATCGCTTCCATTCTAGAAAATGGAACGAGGAAGGAAAAGGTTTACCCAATCCCAATCTAGAATTGGAGCCCCACAGAAATGTATTTCTCCCTAACCAGTCTCTCTAAGAGTTACACAATGTTTTAGACACAACTTAACAACGAAGCTAGGCTGTAGTTTCCCATTTATGCTTATAGATTCAGGCCTGGTTCATACATTCAGCAGGACATGGAGGTAGAACAGGGAAACAGCAGAATAATTACAGCAGAGAAGGATTTCCCTTTTTTAAGAGAAAAAACTCCCTGCAACTTGAAAGCTAGCTCAGCAGGCATGAACATCTCCCACTGGTGAGCTAACTTTCTACTGGAAAGCATTTTTATAAAATCCAAAACAGCATTCATACTCATGCCCTCTGCCATAATGGGATCTATTATTCCCCCTCAACACCCTCCCAGTTTATTCCTTCCTCATTCCTACCAGCATTTTAGTTGGCAGCAACCGGCTGCAGCAATAGGCTCATATGGCGAACTCCTCTTTATTTATTTATTTATATTTATTTATAGTTGGATTTATATACCGCTGTTCGCCAAAAGGTCTCACGGAGGTTCACAATAAAATATAAAATGACATAAAACCCCATAAATACCCCATTATTACAATTAAAAGATGGCATTCTATTCTGTAACTCTCCCAACTTTCCCCGCTTGTTCAGAGAGAGGTCAGACGTTAATTCCGTAAGAGGGAGAGGAGAGAAAAACTGGCCGATGGATTAGGGAGGAAAGGGAAAGCTAGCCTTTCAAGACTATGCGCTCCTCCCTAAGATGCTAGCTTTCTAGGTGCATGGAATTTGTTTATATGGTAGTATATTCCGTCCCATGAGCCTAAGGCCCAGAGACACATTCACCAACCCCGTGAAAGAAAAACCACGTTTTACTGTAGCCTCACTGGATGGAATTCCATCTTACTTGAAGAGCTTGGCTTCGGTGATGTTCATCTCCCATTTGCATACCTGCAGGTTCCTCCACCTCTCGAACAGTTCTGTCTGCTTCACCCTGAAAGAAGGGGTGGAGAAGAGGGTTGGAAACCCCCAAAAAGACATTTATGGATACTGCAATGACTTGCACATGTATGCACATTCAGACATACACCCCACAGGGCCCTTAAGATATGCTTTGTGCTCACACCTCACCTGCCAAGAGTAAGGATTTTGCTCATCCATTAACAGCAAAACTCCTCTCACACCATGCCTCACGCTTTAGTAAAAATAAACAAAAGTCTTATGGCATCTTAAATTGACTTCATTTACTGATACATTCAAGCGGGTAACCGTGTGGGTCTGAAGCAGCAGAAAAAGATTTGAGTCCCGCAGCACCTTTAAAGGTTTATAGATTGTTTTATGTACTGTTGTTTGATCTTATGTAAACCGCCCTGAGCCTCCGGGGAGGGCGGTATATAAATATAATAAATAAATAAATAAATAAATAAATAAATAAATAAATAAATAAATAAATAAATAAATAAATAAATAAATAAATAAATAAATAAAGGTATCCCCTGTGCAAGCACCGAGTCATGTCTGACCCTTGGGGTGACGCCCTCTAGCGTTTTCATGGCAGACTCAATACGGGGTGGTTTGCCAGTGCCTTCCCCAGGCATTACCGTTTACCCCCCAGCAAGCTGGGTACTCATTTTACCGACCTTGGAAGGATAGAAGGCTGAGTCAACCTTGAGCCGGCTGCTGGGATCGAACTCCCAGCCCCATGGGCAGAGTTTTCAGACTGCTTGTCTGCTGCCTTACCACTCTGCGCCACAAGAGGCTCTTTTGCAGCACCTTT
Source organism: Paroedura picta (assembly GCF_049243985.1). NCBI lineage: Eukaryota > Metazoa > Chordata > Lepidosauria > Squamata > Gekkonidae > Paroedura > Paroedura picta. Next base: position 11,888,891 of record NC_135375.1, read on the forward strand.
AAGACCAGCAAAATTGTATTCAAGGTATGAGCTTCCGTGTGCATGCCCACTTCCTCAGATACAATGCGTTCACACGAAAGCTTATACCTTGAATAAAACATTGTTGGTCTTAAAGGTGCTGCGGGATTCAAAATTTGTTCATTAATCGATAGACCGCCTTTCTCCGCAATGGGAGGCCATTCTGTCCTCACCACAACACTGCGAGGTAGGCTAGGCTGAGAGAGCTGTGTTTAAGCCAAGGGATTCGAACCTGGGTCTTGCAGATATTAGTCCCACATTCTTAACCACGACATAACATGGCTCTATTCCAGTGTGAGCTTTATTGGGTGAGAGCCCCAATTCATCAGATCCGTGTTTCAGAAAGAAGTAGAAGAAGGGTTGGTTTTTATACCGTTTTTCACCGCCGGAAGGAGTCTCAAAGTGGTTTACAATCACCTTCACTTCCTCTCCCCATAACGCTGTGAGGCAGATGGGGTTGAGAGAGCTCTAACAGAACTGCTTTGCAAGAACAGCTCTAACAGGACCCAGACGGCTACATGTGGAGGAGTGGGAAATCAAACCTAGATTAGAGGTCGCCACTCTTAACTACACCAGGCTGGCTCTTGCAGACCCGTCCTCTCTACAGCTGGGAGGGGTGATGTTTGAAACCGTGCAAAGAAATAATCTCTCCCTCTCTGGGTCACGCCAGATTCAAAAATCGCCTGGCACGCCTTCCTGTGTCCAGCTTGGTCTACAATGAGGCTCTTTGGGCTCTGGCAAGAGAAGGGGCAGTTAATATTCAAAACTGGCATGGTTTAGGATTTCCCAGAAATCACTGTTAAAGAATTGGGTCACTTTGTTCTTGAGACCACCAGAGCGTGCTAATTGGGAAATCTTCCAAAGGGAGAAAATAGGAGCGCAGAGGGAAACAAGATTCCAAAAAGGGAGGGGGAACAGGCAGGAGACTGTGCAGATAAGGGGGATGATTCTCAATGGGGAAGGTGGTGATTTGGTAGCCCCAGAAACCCACGAGGGTGCCGATTCATCCACGGACAGCCACCCGCCTGAAGGAGCCAGTAAAGTCAACCTAGAACGGCTGGGTTTTTTTGTGCCCCGCTTTTTATTACCCGAATGAGTCTCAAAGTGGCTTACAGTTGCCTATCCTTCCTTTCCCCACAACCGGCACCCTGTGAGGTAGGTCGGGCTGAGAGCTCTGAGAGAACTGCTCAGTGACCACAGCTCTAAAAGAACTGCGATTGGCCCAAGGTCACCCAGCTGACTGCATATCAAACCCATTTCTCCAGCTTAGAAGCTGCCGCTCTTAACCACTACACTGGCTTTATAGGCAGGGGGAGGGAAGCAACTTAGATTTAAACATAGCAGGAGATGCATCCAGATCCCCAGGGTATATGGTACCTATGATGCATCATGATACTACCAGAGTGAAATGGGAGATAACTGGCCCATACATCTCATTTCTCCCTAATGTCGGGTTCAGTCTTACCTAGCCCCTGAGATCCCTGGTGCAGAACCCAAAATGTCCTTCATACAAAGCAGAGAGCTTGCTTGGTGTAGTACTTAAGAGTGGCGGTTTCTAATCTGACAAGCTGGGTTTGCTTCCTCGCTCCACCATATGCAGCCAGTTGGACAACCTTGGGCCAGTCACAGTGGTTACAGCTGTTCTCACAGAACAGTTCTCTCAGTGCTCTCTCCTCCCCACCTACCTTACAGGGTGCCTGTTGTGGGGAGAGGAAAGGAAGGCAATTGTAAGCCACTTCGAGACTCTTTTGGGCAGTGAAAAGCAGGGTATAAAAACCCAACTCTTTATTGCAAGCAACGCAAAGCCATAAAAACTGTTACAATCAGATGAGCGATAAGGTTGTGAGTGTCCTGTATAGTGCGGGAAGTTGGACTAGATGACCCTGGAGGTCCCTTCCAACTCTATGATTCTATGATTCTAAAGTGAGTTCCTGCATTGTGCAGGGGGTTGTACTAGATGACCTAGGAGGTCCCTTCCAGCCCTATGATTCTATGATTCTATGAGTTAGCTTTCCCAGGCCTGCTCCCCACTGACAGATGACAATCCGCAGAATGACAAGGGCCCTCAACAGCTCATTGACAAATGGCATTCCCGAAGGATCATGACAGGAGGCACAGCCACCGGGCCAATCCTGACATCCATCACCAGAGAAGTAGCAGGATAGGGGCAGGATCCACCCCACTGCCCTGGAAAGACTGGCCAGAGAAGGCACAACGCCATGCTACTTACATCGAGAGCACCTTCACTTCAATAATATCCTGCCTCAGTTCCAGGCATTTTGTCGAGTTGTAGTCAAAGGGACCTTCATAAAATTCAAAGTACCTGGGGAGAAAAAAGGTTTCAAACAAAATTAACAGATAGAAAGCCCCATCCTCGGGGGCACAAACAACACGCTTCTGGTGGAGTTAGCCATATTTGAAGACAATTGTACTTTTCCGTTCTCTGGGTTTCTGCCTAGTTCGGTGTTGTAGTTCTGGGGAAATGACATTCTCTTTTCAAATACCCAGGCTGCATTCCAGAAAGGCAATTCAACAAAAAAAAAGTGCATGCATCTAACTTCTCCCTCTTAAGAACATGAGAGAAGCCATGTTGGATCAGGACAGTGGCCCATCCAGTCCCACTCTCTGTGTCGCACGGTGGCCAAAACTCAGGTGCCATCAGGAGGTCTACCAATGGGACCAGAACTCCAGAAGCCCTCCCACTGTGGCCCCCAAGCACCAAGAAGACAGAGCAGCCCTGCCCCAGGCAGAGTGTTCCATCTATACCTTGGGGCAAAGAGCCACTGATGGACCTCTGCTCTTAAGAACGTAAGAGAAGCCATGTTGGGTCAGGCCAGTGGCCCATCCAGCCCAACACTCTATCAAACATTGGTCAAACCTCAGGTGCCATCAGGAGGTCCACCAGAAGAAACCAAGCAGGGTTGCCCATGGTTAGGATTTGGGTGGGAGACCACAGAGGAAATTCAGGGTTGCTACACAGAGGAAGGCAATGGCGAACCACCTCTAGAATCATAGAATAATAGAGTTGGAAGGGACCTCCTGGGTCATCTAGCCCACCCCCCTGCACTATGCATGACACTCACATTCTAATCGCTCATCCACTGTCACCTGCCACCCCCTTGAGCCTTCACAGAATCAGCCTCTCCGTCGGATGGCTCTCCAGCCTCTGTTTTAAAATCTCCAAAGATGGAGAACCCACCACCTCTCGGGGAAGCCTGTTAGTTTTGTCCTTTGCCTGACCTGGATGCCCCATCTTGTTAGATCTTAACAGGGTTGGACTTGGCTAGTGCATGGATGGGAGGCCACCACGGAAGGCCTGGGTTGCTAGGCAGAGGCAGGCCACGGCAAACCACCTGTGGACATCCCCTTGCCTGGAAAATGCTATCGGGTCGCCATAAATCGGCTGCACCTCGATGGCAAAGAAACCCCCCAAGAAGCAGAGCATCAGAACGATGGAATACAGAATTCTAGGACAATTGGGGGACAGCCTTGGAGAAACGCTCTCATCCTGAGTGCAAACTCCAGCATCCCAGCACAAAGCAACCAGATCCCTCCAGAAGCTCATGAAAAAAGATCATTGAAGTGTTTGTCTTCCAGGAGACCCAGCATGGTGTTTTGGTTAAGAGGGGCAGCGTCCAATCTGGAGAACCAAGATTTATTCCCCAATCTTCCCCCACATGCAGCCAGCAAGGTAACCTTGGGCCAGTCTCAGTTCTTTCAGAGCTCACCCCACGTCACAGGGTGTCTGCTGTAGGGAGAGGAAGGGAAAGGTGCTTGTAAGCCACTTTGAGACTCCTCCAGGTAGTAAAAAGTGGGGTATAAAAAGGCAGTTCATCTCTTCACCTCTCCTGTTATGTAACGTCATTGATTTCCCACAGCCCTAGGAGGCCCTGATGTTAGGATCAAGCCTAAGAAGGTCTACTCAGAAGTCAGTTCCATTTCATTCGGCAGCACTTAAACCCAGGCTGGTGTTCTTAGCCTCTCAAACAACTGGAAGATACAGATGGGCTTCCTTTTGTAGTAAGTTCAATTATTTACCTTGGTGTAGGGGTTAGGAGCGCCGACTTCTAATCTGGCGAGCCGGTTTGATTCCCTGTTCCCCCACAAGGAGCCAGCTGGGTAACCTTGGGCTACTCACAGCTCTGATAGTGTTTTTCTCACAGAGCCGTCCTTTCAGCCTCCCCTCCCTCACAGGGTGTCTGTGGTGGGGAGAGGAAAGGGAATGCAAATGGAAGCCACTTTGAGACTCCTTCGGGTAGAGAAAAGCGGCATATGAGAACCTTCTTCTTCTTCAGTAATCTCAGGGCTCTCTCAGCCTCCCCTCCCTCACAGGGTGTCTATTGTGGGGAGAGGAAGGGAAGGGAATTGTAAGCTGCTTTCAGACTCCTTCTGATAGAGAAAAAGTGGCATATAAGAACCGACTACTACTTCATTGAGAGCCAGTGTGGTGCAGTGTTTAAAGAATGACAGACTCGAATCTGGAGAACCAGGGTTGATTCCCCACTTTTCCTCCACTTGTGATGCGTCTTCTCTCCTGACAGGAAGAGAGCCAGCGTAATCTAGTGGTCAAGAGTGACAGTTATCTGAGACTGAGGTTTGGATCCCCCCTCATGCTAAGGTCACCGGGTGACCTCAGGCCAGTCACACTCTCTTGGGCCTGACCTACCTCCCAGGGGTGTTGTGAGGATAAAAGCGAGGAGAGAAAGGAGGAAAAAGTAGGCTGCTTTTAGTCCCCACTGAGGAGAAAGGCAGGAGATTGTTGCCTCTGCCAAGGGTCTGTTAGTGTCTGCTGCTTCCAGAGCTGGACACTGAACGCAGAGCCACAAAACAGCATGAAAACGCAACTGTCATCTTAGCCATTACGAGAGGGCCGTTCCGTTCCCTGCACACTGTCGACGGCACCAAAGTCACCTAGCTGGAGGCCTCCGCCGGCCATGAGGGATTCCCATCGCAAGAGGAGTCGAGTTTCACTGCAGGCTGAAGCAAAACCAGACTGACTTGCGGCTGACAGGCGACTCCAGCTGAAGAACAGGCAGCTGTGTTGTGCAATTGTCCCCCCCCCCCACCCTCGAATAGCTACTCTCATGCAATAGGCTGAAGTTGCCTTCTCCTGAATACCACCCTCGGTCATTCAGGCCAGTCGTCTCCTGTGACTGGCAGCCGCCATCCAGGTCTCAGACTGAGGTCTTTCTCATTATCTACTGCATGGTCTTTTTCATGGGAGATGCTGGGGATCGAACCTGGGACCTTCTGCATGCTAAGCAGAGGCTCTGCCACTGAGCCAGGCAGGTCAAGGTCTTTCCCATCACCTCCTGCCTGGTGCATTTAACTGGAGATGCCAGGGATCGAACCTAGGACCTTCCCCATGCCAAGAAGAGGCTCTGCCACTGAGCCAAGCACTCAGGTCAAGGTCTTACCCATCACCTCCTGCCTGGTCCTTTTAACTGGAGATGCCGGGGATCGAACCTAGGACCTTCCCCATGCCAAGCAGAGGCTCTGCCACTGAGCCAAGCACTCAGGTCAAGGTCTTACCCATCACCTCCTGCCTGGTCCTTTTAACTGGAGATGCCGGGGATCGAACCTGGGACCTTCCGCATGCCAAGCAGAGGCTCTGCCACTGAGCCACATCCCTCACAGGGTGTCTATTGCGAGGAAAGGAAGGGAAGGTGATTGTCAGACGCTTTGAGACACATGAGGCTTGCTGGGTGACCTTGGGCCATCCCCAGTTCTTTCAGAGCTCTCTCAGCCCCACCTGCCACACAAAGTGCCTGCTGGGAGGAGAGGAAAGGAAGACGAGAATAAGCTTCTTTGAAATTCCGTAAGACAGAGAAAAACAAAAATTATAAACTTCCTTCTTCTTTAAGGAGGTGGAGGGGATTGCTGATGAAGCCTGAAAGAAGGGGAAAAGAAAAAGGCTCATTTGAGTGACCTTTTGGAGACGCGCATGTGCAGCCACAAGGCAGATACCTCCTAGCCACATCTTGGAAGAAGCCACAGTTCAGTGGCAAAGACAGAGTTTGTCTCACAAGGCATTGCAGGTTCAGTTGCTGGGCCCTCCAGTTCAGGGGGTCTCAGATCTAAGGATCAGGGATCTCCACGAATAGATGCCGGCCGGATCAGGTAACGCCGGACAGATCAACCCTCTGGTTCATCGTGTTCCTGAGTCATCTCCCAAAATACGCTGGAGAATTCACGGCTCTTCCGGGTCGCAGCGTCTTTTGCCGTCGGCCTGCTGAGAAGCCCGGAGTCTTTTCGCAAGACGATGGTGAAGGTTAGGAAAATCATCTCATGCTCCCATTGGCAGGCATCACTTCACCGGAGAAGAACCCGAAGGTGCTTGGGGCGGTGGCAAAGCGGGGTGTCGGGTCGCCCACTGAGTTGGGACATGGATGAGAGTTCTCCCGTGACCGATATCAGAAATGTAACAGTTGGCTGGCAGGAGCCCGATATGCCGGGTAAAACAGTCTCCCCCGAGACTGGCAGCCAGGCATCTGCTGCTGCTAATAATATTTATGATTTAAACTGTGTTTTCCTTAAGAGCTTGGAGCCTTTCGCTTTGTGTGGACAGATGGGAGCCGTGCCGCAGATGGCCGGGATGGGGCTTTTCTTAAGGCCACTGAATTAGGGGCTGAGAATATCTCAACATCAGAGACTTCCCCTAACCAACAGAATAAGATGAGCTGGGGGTTTTTTATCCCCCCCCCATTTTACTACCCAAATGAGTCTCAAAGTGACTTACAATCTCCCACCCTTCCTCTCCCTACAACAAGCACCTGGGTTTAGAAGAAGAACAGGGGATTAGAAGAAGAAGAACAGTTGGTTTTTATGCCCCGCTTTTCTCTACCCGAAGGAGTCTCAAAGTGGTTTCCAATCACCTTCCCTTCCTCTCCCCACAACAGACACCCTGTGAGGGAGGTAAGGCTGAGAGAGCCCTGATATTATTGAAGAAGAAGATGAGTTGGTTCTTATATGCCGCTTTTGTCTACCCAAAGGAGTCTCAGAGTGGCTTACATTCACCTTCCCTTCCTCTCCCCACAACAGACACCCTGTGAGGGAGGGGAGGCTGAGAGAGCTCCGACAGGACTGCTTGGTCAGAACAGCACTATAAGGACTGTGATTAGAGCAAGGTCAGTGAGATGGCTGCACATGGAGAAGCAAGGAATCAAAGCCGGCTCCCCAGATTAGAAGCCCTCGCTCTTAACCCCTCCCTCATGCTGGCTATAAGCCCCCAAAGTACTCGAATCAGCATCGATGCAAATTTTTGCAGGCTTATCCAAGCCGAATCGCCCGCCCCTAATCATTGCTCCTTCTAGGTCAGGATTGTCCGCTCTGACTGGCAGCGGCTCTGCTAGATCTCAGGTGGTCCTTCCCACGACTGCTACAGCCAAGATGTTTTGAATGTGAGCAGGGGACCCCGACCTTTTTGAACCTGCAGGCATCCTTAGACTTTTGAGGGAGGGTGGGGGGCACAGGGAGGGAGCAACGTCTGGGAGCAAGGTTTGCCACCACTTTCGTTGCAACTCTTCAGCATTTTAGGCAGAAGTTCTGTAGCTTTTGATCTGCACAGCCAATCAGAAGCCTGGCAGGGGACACACCCCCATCAGGCCCTGTCCACGTTCTAAATGCACTTGGTGGCCACACTGTTGGAGACTGCTGAACAAAAGAATGAACGTAGGCCCCAGAGCAAGAAAAGCACCTGTTCTGCCATAGGGCCACAGCCCCCGTCACAGATCATGCGCAGGCTAGTGGCCAGCCTCCCCTCCGCTGTCCACCCCTGGGGGTCTTGGTACCTGGTGCCTGGGTCAGTGCCGCTCTTCAGAGCTCCGCCATCCGTGAAATTGAGGCTGCCGGTCCAGTTGGCCGTTTCCTCGCCACTCTGCCAGCTAAACTGCAACCCACTGGCAAGAAAACGAGGCAGTTGGTATGGTCACATCACTGCAAGCGGCTTCGGCGTCTATCACATGGCGCAAAAGCTGGCAACAAGGGAAACCTCAGGCTCTATCTGTGTACATACCTACTAGAAACGTTTCCCAAGTTCTTAGAATCATAGAATCATAGAGTTGGGGAGGGGGACATTTCGGCACCAAAGTGGATTGAGCACTGAAATGTGTCCTCATGGGGACACAGTAAACTGTGGAGTTTTCTGCTCGCCAGCAGGCAGCCTGGCGCAGCCGCCACCGTGCAAAATGGGTCTGATATAGTGTTATGATGATTGTGTCAATTGCCAGTTTTTAAATAAAAAGTCCTATGGTAGCAGACTAGCTACCGAGGGGAAATAGGCCAGGGGAAATTGTGCCATTGTTCTTGGGACCAGGAAGAACAGAATTTTCTGTTGAGAAATGCAAGACGTGTAGTGTGCATGATTCAACAGGATATGTAGAATATCCTACAGGGGGCACCAGGAAGATATATAATTAGCATATTTAGATTAGGAACTTCCTGATGTTTTCAAATCATCTCCTCTTGTGTCCAAATCGGTTCAACTGGAGACTTCCTGCTCCTTTGAGCACATCCTCCCCCCGATTCCCTCCTCGACAGTCAGTTAGACAGTTTAGACCAGGGGTCCTCAAACTACGGCCCGCGGGCCAAATCCGGCCCCCGGACGATTTTTATCTGGCCCGCCGGGTGTTTTTCCCTCCAGCCGCCTGTCAGCAGCCGACTCCCTGCGGTGCGCATGTGTGAAATTTGAGCTGCAATCTCTGAGTCCCGCCTTTTCTCCGTCTCTTCATTCTTCCTCTGTCTCTGGCGTGATTGGAGGGATAACGAGTGTGCCTGTGGAAAGCCAGCGGCTGCCTGATCGAGGTTAAAAACAAGCTAGGATTTTTTTTTTACGTTAGGAGAGCCTTTTTTCTTAAGTTGGTTAGTTGGCTTGAGCTAAGAGTAGCAACAGGAAAATGAGGTTTACAACGCAGCGCAGGGTCTGCAGCACACAGCGGCTGCCTTAGAAAAACTGCTCTTGCAAGGATTTTAATCTTTACCCCCCCCCCTACCTTCCTGTCGGATCTCTTTTGCCAAGCTCTTTTTGCTGCCTTCCTCCGAAGAGAGACCCACCCCCCCCACCACGTTAGAACAATTAGGATTTTTTTTTAACATAAGGAGAGCCTTTTTTTGAAGTTGGTTAGTTGGTTGGGGTGGTTTCTAGGTGGGTGGCATAACAATGATAATGCAAATTGTCAGTGCTCAGAGGAAATGCAAATGGTCAGTGCTCAGTGTTATTGCATGGGAACTTAATCCAGCTCTGCAGACAGCGAAGGAGTAGGAAACCCAATTTAATTGACAGTAGAAGAAGAAGAAGAGTTGGCTCTTATATGCCGCTTTTCTTTACCTGAAGGAATCTGAAGCGGCTTTCAATCCCCTTCCCTTCCCCACAACAGACACCCTGTGAGGGAGGTGAGGCTGAGAGAGCCCTGAGATTACTGAAGAAGAAGAGTTGGTTCTTCTATGCTGCTTTTCTCTACCCAAAGGAGTCTCAAAGTGGCTTACAGTCACCTTCCCTTTCCTCTCCCCACAACAGACACCCTGTGAGGGAGGGGATGATGAGAGAGCCCTGATATTACTGAAGGAGAAGAAGAGCGGGTTCTTATATGCCGCTTTTCTCTACCCGAAGGAGACTCAAAGTGGCTTACGGCCGCCTTCCCTTTCCTCTCCCCACAACAGACACCCTGTGAGGGAGGGGAGGATGAGAGAGCCCTGAGATTACTGAAGGAGAAGAAGAGTTGGTTCTTATATGCCGCTTTTCTCTACCCGAAGGAGACTCAAAGTGGCTTACGGCCGCCTTCCCTTTCTTCTCCCCACAACAGACACCCTGTGAGGTGGGTGAGACTGAGAGAGCCCTGAGATTCATGCTCGGTCAGATCAGCCTTTATCAGTGCTGTGGTGAGCCCAAGGTGGCTGGCTGCATGTGGGGAGTGCAGAATTGAACCTGGCATGCCAGATTAGAAGTCCACACTCCTAACCACTACACCAAACTGCATTTATATTCTGATTGCTATTCAGTTGTGTATGATGTTGTATGCTGTGTGCTGTGTAAGCCCTAGTTCACACTGTTGTGATCTCTGAGCAGTGCGAGTTCAGCCATGTGCTTGTATGGCTGAACTCACATTAAATTTGGAAGAAAAAAGGCATATGTGCCTTCTTTTTTCCTGCAGTGGAATCTGATTGCATGGGTCTTAATCTCACCTATGCAATCAGATTCCTATGCGAGTTCACAAATCGCAGTGCAGTTTGCACAGGGTAGTGTGAACTGGAATGGTGGTGGAGGGACCGACTCTGTAATTGTGCTGGTTCCCACACCACACCAGTTTGAGCCTGAAATAAAAGTGGAGTTCCACCAATATGGGCACTGGTGAGGCTTCTTCATTTTATCTTCAAAATAAGATATGTGCAGTATACATAGGAAATTGTTCAGTTTTTTTTAAAAAAAAACGATAGTCCGGCCCTCCAATGGTCTGAGGGACCGTGAACTGGCCCCCTGTTTTAAAAGTTTGAGGACCCCTGGTTTAGACTATCTCTCTCCTCTCTCCTTTACAAAGTTCTCAATAAAACTATTACTTCTGTAAGCAGCTGGTGCTCAGCCCTCCTTTCATATTTAAACTCTGCAAAAAACAACAACAACAACAACCTCTTTCTCGTCCCCCTGGTTGCCACCTGGGCATTGTGGCAATATTTCCCCAAACATTGCAGCAAACCAAAGATTCCAGGAAAGATCAGAAGTTGTATAAAAGCACCATGATTCAGTAGGGAAGCAACAACTCCTCGGAGGTCCCCCTTCACAGCGCCAGCCAGGCACGACCCTGCTTAGCTTTCCAGATCTGACGTGATCACGCTTGCCTGGGCTACCCAGGTCAGGTTCTCTCCCACTGCCTACTTGTGAGTATTTTGTCACCTGTGCTTCGTACGCTGCCCAGCCCCGTAGGAGACAGGCACATGGTGTGCAGCCAGCACGGACAACTGTGATGGAACGTTTGAGAGCGAGTGAGCAGAGAAAGGTGGGGGCAGAGCCTAGCAGTGGGCATAGGGGGGGAGGCTAACTCTCCCCAGCGCCCCACCAAAACCTGGAACCAGCCCTGAGCCAGATCGATAGTCTGACAGTATAAGGCCACCGCGCAAACTTCTTACATAACAAGCCTTTGGATTCCTTTCCACATCCTTAATTGAACTCTCTTTGACATCTGCAAAACTTCATGGAACGCTCGTGCTCTCTGCCGTCTCTACGGCAAACACATTAAGTCTTTCCTTGCAGGACGCATCTTGCCACACGCATACCCAACCCCCCAAATTAGTCTGGCTGATCTCCCCTTGGAGCCCAGCCCAAGGAAAGGGAGAGCACAGGGGTCATGACATCTGTTGTCTTGCTTGCCCGGTGACAGCTCAGAGGAGGCCCCGGAGAGATCAAGGTCAGGGTCAGTCGCAGAATGGAATTACTCCTTGCTGACTCCGTTTCTCCGCTTTCACACAGTCCCAAACTAACCCCCCCTTCTGGATCAAGGTATATCTGCATTTGATTACCAGATAACTGAAATTGGGTCAAGGTGGTGCTTAGAGGATTTCACTCAAAAGGGAGGGGGGAGATACACCAACACACGTCTAACTATGCTTTTCATAAGGACACGCATGGAGCATGGACCGGTATCCAACAGTGACTGAAATTAAAGGGGTACACCATTCAAGTGTGAACACAGCCAGAAGTTCCCGGGTCACGGTCAACCGCAAACGACAAATTCAACTAGGAAGCCGTAATAAAATTCAAAACAAGTTTGCCTTTTATCGAAGAACTGTGCCTAAGTTTCGATTGTAAGATCTTCGTCCGTGCAAAAAGTATTCACTAAAGCCAAATCTTTGGCATTCTGTGCAATCAGCGCCTTAATTGAAATATTCTTAGCAATTCAAGATCATCAATGTCCTAACCTAAAACACAGGTTGTTTTGCAATTAACTGATCGCAAAAGAACCTGTGTTCAGGGACCATGAAGCTCTGGAATCGCTAAGAATATTTAAATTAAGGCACTGACTGCGCAAAATGTCAATGTACAAACAAGCCTTCCCAACCAGGGGTCCACAGACCCCTTGGTGTCCACAGGAGCTCCTGAGGGGGTCCACAGCCTTTCCCCTCCTGCCTTAATGGATTCGGCCACAAGCCAGAGAACTGGCTACTTCTACTGCTTCCCCTCCTAAGAATGAGTGATTTGTGGTTACTCCCAACTTATATCACCTCCTATCTCTCCCTCCTTCACTCCTCCTCAAGCTTGCCTGTCAACATGGGTGGTGATGTCACTTCCAGGGGCATGGCAGAGAGGCGTGGCCAGCTGACATCACTTCCTGAAAAAAGAATCTGTCCAATGGCTTCATCAAAATTTAAGAGTCTCTGTTATCTCTTTATTATTCTAATTTCCACCTGGACTCCGCCAAAACGGTCTCTCGATTATACTCCATTTTCAATCGTTTTGTCAGTGGCAAAAATGAGTCCTCCACAAAGTGGTATTAATCAATTCAATATATTCACTCAATGTGCTCTGTCAAATTGTTAATCTACTTGAAATATAATTAGGCGAAAAACGCTCCCATGGTGGAGAGTCAAGGCTGTAAGCTTCTGGGGCTCCTTAAAGCCTGAAAAATTATTTCAGGGGCTCCTCCACGGTCAAAAGATTGAAAAAGGCTGGCTTGGAAAGATCTTTAGTGCACATTTTTGCACAGATTGAGAGGTATGCGCAGTTCTTCATTAAAAGGCAAGAGTCTTCCAGCAACTTGTTTTGAATTTTACTACAGCTTTCTAGGTGAATGTATAGTTTGTGGTTGGCCATTGCATGAGAACTCCTGGTTGTATCCAATACTGATTAGCGATTGTATTTTTGTCCCAAGGAAGCTACAGGTATCGGACGACGGCACCAGTGCTCAGGGGAAGTATGAACCGGGAATCCCTGCCCCTTGGGTGGACAGTTGAGGAACACACTAGAACAGCAGTCCCCAACCCCTGGGGAATTAAACTTTGTTGATCTTAAAGGTATCACTGGACTCAGACTTGGTTCTGTTGTTCCAAGCCAGGGGTAGTCAAACTGCGGCCCTCCAGATGTCCATGGACTACAATTCCCATGAGCCCCTGCCAGCGTTTGCTGGCAGGGGCTCATGGGAACTGTAGTCCATGGACATCTGGAGGGCCGCAGTTTGCCTATCCCTGCTCTACGCGAACACAGTGACCCACCTGATGTTTTCACTGCTCTTTTGATTCAAGTGGTTTTAAGCCATTTCTCGTTTTTGAAGAAATATTTCAACTGGACCCTTCAAGAGGTCCTCCCCACCTACCACCTGTTCTTTTGGACAGGAGATGCCGGGGATTGAACCTGAGATTTCCTGCATGCCAAGCAGATGCTCTACCACTGAGCCACGGATCCCTTGCCGTCACTCTTTAGTAATCCTTCTCTCATCCAAAGAAAACTAAATCCCATAACAAGGGACCTGGAACATTTTGCTGTTTGGGACAAGGGGAGGGAATGCCTAATAGGGCACAGCAACGGCCCACTCATCATTGGAAAGCCACCAGCTAACTGGAAGGCACGCTGACCCTTCTTCTGACAGAGAATTATTTTTAGCAACGTTGACCCTGCAGAAGGGGAAGACCTCGAAGGCAAACATGATCTCTCAGCTGCCATCACGGTCCAAAGCCCAGCATTCATTTCAAGGGTCTGTGCAACAGAAGCTGCGTTTCAAGCACATGTGCCTTGTTTACCGACCTCATGCAGATTTGGTCTGTGCGCCACGTGCAGAAAGAGAGCAACGGTTGCCCTCCAGTAGGCAGCCCGACGTCAGGAATCCCAGTCGAGGTGGAAACAGAAAGGCCTGGCGTAACCCCAGAGAGCCAGCGAGGTGTCCTGGTTAAGAGCTGTGGCCTGTAATCTGGCAAGCCACGTTTGATTCCCCACTCCTCCTCCCCATGCAGCCAGCTGGGTGGCCTTGGGCTAGTCACAGTCCTGCTAGAGCTGTTCTCCCATAGCAGTTCTCTCACAGCTCTCTCAGTCCCACCGACCTCACAGGGTGTCTGTTGTGGGGAGAGGAAGGGAAGGCGATTGTAAGCTGCTTTGAGTAATTACTCTCGTGCGTAATGGAATGCAAGGTATAAAAACTGACTCTTCTCCTCTTTTTCTTCCAGGATTCCTGCAATTCACTATCTCTGCCTCTGTAACACTATCTCTGTAACACCCATTTGGAGGAAGGGAAGGGACCATGATTCTGTGGTAGAGCATCTGCTCAGCCTGCAGAAGGTCCTAGGTGCAATCCCCGGGCGCCCCAGTTAAAAGGATGAGGTTTCAGGTGACCTGAGAGACCTCTACCTGAGACCCTGGAGAGCAGCTGCCTGTCAGAGTAGACAAGACTGGCTTTGATGGACCGATGGTTGGAATCTTTATAAGGCAGCTTCCTGTGTCACGGGTCAAGACGGGTGTTTAGCACGTCAGATGCAAAAACAGTGCATTTCTGGACGATGCGGGCTAGCTAGCCCCGTCTCGTCCAATCTCCAAAGCTAGGTGGCATTTGCTCTGATCCGTTCTTGGATGGGAGCCACCTCCTGCATAGGCAGGCACTGGCCAGCCGCTTCCCTTCCTCTCCTGCCTTGAAAACGCCATGAGGCAGGGGCGGCCAAACTGTGGTTCTCCAGATGGCCACAGAGTACAATTCCCATGAGCCTCTAGCAAGGGGCTCATGGGAATTGTAGTCCATGGCCGTCTGGAGAACCACAGTTCGGCCACCCCTGTATAGGGGACTGTCCCGCAACCTTAACCACCTGGAAATCAGCCCCCCTACCTTGTACCTTGTTGGAGTGTTGTTTTTTTGAAAGACGGCTTTGAGAAGCTTGTTTTCCGCATGGTTTTATCAACTGCTTTAAAAAGGACTACTCCTCAGGCTATGAATTAAGTGCTGGCACTCGAAAGCTCACGCCCTGAATAAATCTTTGTTGGTCTTAAAGGTGCTACTGGACTCTGATTTTATTGTGCTACTTCAGACCCACACGGCGACCCATTTGAATCTACCCTTTAAAAAGGACGGCACTTCTTGAAAACAGCAGGAAAGTCAAGTCTAGAAATGTCTAAGAACGACAACTGGAAAAAATACCTTGGAGAGCATTATTGGTTTATTTTATTTACCAATCCACCCCCACAAAAAAACACAACCTCCCCCAAACTAGTCAGAAGAAAATGTCCCCCTCTATCAGGCCTGCCGTTTAGCTGAGAAACGCTGATATACATTACAGGATATCTGGCGGGTTCTTTTCACAGCCAAATATACTAGCTTATGGGGAACGATCAGACCATGAGCGCCTGCCTGCCATTTTCAGCAGTTTTAAATCACAGTTCAAGGGCTTGCCATCTTTTCTCTCCTCCCCTCGCCGCCTATAAGGGGGGGAAAAATCCACAGTGGAAAGAGCATTATGTAATCTCGCCAGCAGCAGAAATGAGTGAAAACACCGGGGTGGAAAGTTGCATATGAATATGGACAGCCTGTGAAGGGATTCAAGATCTTAATTCCTGGAGTTTAAAACAAAAATGGATTCCGCAGCACAAAACGCAGCTGCAAAGCTTAAGGCGTGTGCAGAGCGGATGTATAGATTGCGTCATTTTGCCCATAAGTATGCATGGAGACAAAAGCAGCTGCCTTATACAGAGCCAGGACATTATGGCCAGTTTTGTCTACTCAGACGGCAGCTGCTCTTATCTCAGGTCTCAGGTAGAGGTCTTATCACATCACCTACTACCTGATCCTTTTAACTGGATATGTCAGGAATTGAACCTGGGACCTTCTGCATGCCAAACCGATTCTCTTCCACTGTGCCACGGCCCTTCCCCATAAACACAAGAACATAAATCTGCCTTACACTGTTGATCTCTCAAGATCTGTATTGTCTACTCAGACTGGCAGCAGCTCTCCAAGGTATTTCGCATCACCTCCAACCTGGCCCTTTATAACTGGAGGTGCCGAGGATTGAACCTGGGATTTTCTGGAGCCACACACAGCCCCTTGATCAATGAAAATGTCTCCTGCGAAATTAGACTCTCGGTCCATCAAGGTCAGGATTGTCTCCTTAGACTGGGAGTGACTGAGAAGTTTCTCAGGCCTCTCATGTCACCTGCCACCTGAACCTTTCAACTGGAGATGCTAGGGATTGAACCCCCGACCTTCCGCGTGCAAAGCAGATGCTCAACCACTGAGCCATGGCCCCTCCCCTCAGTGGTGGTAGTTCATTACTAGGGAAGCCTGGATTTTAATCCCTGCCCAGATAGGAAGCCCCCTCAGTGGTTTTGGGCCTACCTCGCTTGAGCATTGTATACCCTTCTGAGCTCCATGAAAGAAGAGGAACCTTATGAAGGAGAACCAAAGCTACTAGTAGGGATGTGAACCTCCAGGTTGGGCCTGGAGTTCACCCTAAATTCAAGCTGATCTCCAGACGACAGAGATGAGTTCCCCTGGAGAAAATGGTAGCTTCAGAGGACAAGCTCTACAGCAGGGGTAGTCAACCTGTGGTCCTCCAGATGTCCATGGACTACAATTCCCATGAGCCCCTGTCAGCAAACACTGGCAGGGTCTCATGGGAATTGTAGTCCATGGACATCTGGAGGACCACAGGTTGACTACCCCTGCTCTACAGTATATCTTAGATCAGGAGTGGCCAAAGTGTGGCTCTCCAGATGCCCATGGACTACAATTCCCATGGACCCCTGCCAGCAGAGGCAGGGGTTCATAGGAATTGTAGTCCATGGACATCTGGGGAGCCACAGTTTGGCCACCCCAGCTATAGATTTGAGGACACATCCTTCTCTGAATTCCCTCTTCTAGAAGCACTGCTCCCAAATCTCCAGGAAATCACAGCCGAAGTTGGCAACCCTACCCCTAGAGCTTGAGGCTTGAAACTATGGGTCCATTTTTAACACAACAGGGCTATTTTTCTGAACCTCGTCTTCATCCTCCGTTCCAATTAGCTGGCTCCGGAGACGTTTGGTTTCATAATCGCCTAAATTACAGCTATTTAAAGAGAAGCAATTAAGTGCGTGGCCTTGCACTGGGACCGTCGGTCGCTGGAGACGGCTGTCATCCAGGCAGGCCCCCTTTCTGGGCATCCAGAAGACTCTGTTTCCGTTCCAATGCAGAAATCAGCAAGGATTGGAAAGGATTGTATATAGAAGGCGTAGAGCAGGGGTAGTCAAACTGCGGCCCTCCAGATGTCCATGGACTACAATTCCCAGAAGCCCCTGCCAGCGAATGCCAGCGAATGCTCCATGGACATCTGGAGGGCCACAGTTTGACTACCCCTGGCGTAGAAGAACGTGAAACCCTCCTGTTTTCTGAAGGCCTCAGGTTTCACCGGGGATTCTGGCTTTAATTTAAGCTTCTTCCTGGTGGCAAAGGGAAGCGGCGAAAGCTTGAAAGGACTCCGAGGGACGTGCAGAGGGCTGCTTCCAACGAGAGAGAGGCCTCACGTATTGCGACACCAAGAGCACATCCATGCATCAAATTGTATGCAACGTGGCATGTGGGGAGGGCAGTTGGTATGGTCACATCACTGCAAGCGGCTTCGGCGTCTATCACATGGCGCAAAAGGTGGCAACAAGGGAAACCTCAGGCTCTATCTGCTCACCACTTCCTGGGAGGGGGGGGAAGCATGTGCATTATGCACAGGAAAAAAGGAAATTGAAACTTTTACGAATCAGCTGAATCGATTCGGCCGAATCAGAAAAAGTAAAGTGTCATTCGTGCGATTCAGATTCGGCTCAAATCGGTTCGGGCCGAATCTGAAACGGTACTCTTTTTTTGTGTGTGTGCCTACCTACTAGGGGGGTTGTGCACATTGGGCACTTGGCATCAGTGCAGCTTTGCCATGCCAAACTGAGCTCAGTATTGTCTTCTTGGACTGGCACCTGTTCTCCAGGGCATTCCTGGAAGCAAAAGTGAGCAATCCCTGCTCCAAGGGACTGGGACTTTCTGCGTGCAAATCCAGTCGTCCACTGTGAACTCCTCTCTCATTCAAGCCCACATATTACCCTATATACTTGTGTATAAGCCTAGTTTTTCAGCACCTTTTTTCACACTGAAAAAACCCTCCTCGGCTTATATACAGGTATATACGGTAATTGAAATAAAAGCCTTCTCCAGCCAATTGTTGCATTGCCTTTGGAAAATGTGTCCTGCAAGCTGAGCTTGCTCTGGCAGCTTGTAGGACATCAACGGTTTGACTGAGGGACTCTGGTTGGCAACTCTAAGGGGAATACCACTTTTCTATGCCTGTTGAAATCAGCAGGTTTAGACAGGTACAACTTGACTCATTCATTCATTCATTCATTCATTCGTTCATCCGTCCGTCCGTCCATCCGTCCTTCCGTCCTTCCGTCCTTCCGTCCATTCATTCATTCATTCATTCGTTCGTTCATTCATTCATTCATTCATTCATTCATTCATTCATTCATTCATTCAGTTAATAGACTGACGCTCCCAGCAAGCTGGCTCACGGCAGTTCACAAATAATATAGAACATATTAGGATTCCACTGAGATAGATTCAGGTGTTGGTCTGAAGCAGAAGAAAATCTGAGTCCAGCGGCACCTTTAAGTCCGACAAAGTTTTGTTCTAGCTGAGCTTTCATCTGCATGCACACTTCCTCAGACAATGAAATAGGAAATCACAGTGCAATGCAGATACAACTGCTAATTTACTCTGTCCTTCATTGTCTGAGGAACTGCGCATGCGCACGAAAGCTCACACCTAGAATAAAACTTTGTCGGTCTTAAAGGTTCCCCTTGGACTCAAATTTCAAATTCCACTGGTCAGGTTTCCGCGAACCTGTGACTTACAGGCGGCAGATAAACTGGGCAGTTTACAAAGAAAGCCCAAAGCGGTAGACCCCCCCCCCAGCCCCCGATCTGGATATCTCCAGCCCTGCAAACATACATGAACCAACATTCCCAATGCTCTAAGCCTGTGGTTCTCAACCTGGGGTTCGGGACTCCTTTGGGGGTCGAATGACCCTTTCACAGGCATCACAGCAGGGCAAGCAGCTTGGGCAGGGGACCACCATCCACACAACAGCCTTGTGGGGTAGAGAGAGAGAGCGCGCGCGTTCGTCTGTCTGGAGCAGCGGAAAAGAGCGAAATCGGCCTGGTGGGACAAGAGGCAGAACTGAACTAAGAAAACCACGGGAAAAAACCAGTTTATATACAATCGTGAACAACGGATCTTCACGCCCTTGGTCAGTTTTGGTTTAATTTCTGTGAAAGAACCCTTGCATCATTTTATGTTTGGGGGTCACCACAACATGAGGAACTGTATTAAAGGGTCGCGGCATTAGGAAGGTTGGGAACCACTGATCTAAGCTGACAGTCAGCAAACTTTTCATAGAATCATAGAATCAAAGAGTTGGAAGGGGCCATAGAGGCCATCTAGTCCAACCCCCTGCTCAACGCAGGATCAGCCCTAAGCATCCTAAAGATTTCGAATTAAAGGTCCTGACAGTGCCCAAATTTGGAGCAAGACCCCAACCGTGTTCCAACCAAAGACTTCATTTGCATACCTAAAACTGTACAAAACCATACAATGTTTACTCCTGGATGTAAGCTTTTGCGTGCATGCACACTTCTTCTGTCTGAAAAAGAGCACATGCACATGAAAGCTTCTCCCCAGAACTAAACTTCGGTGTCTCAAAGGTGCTCCAGGGCTCAAACTTTGTTCAGTTGCTCCAGACCAACCCAGCTATGCGCCTGACAACATAGTTTCACATTACTGGTAGTAGACATGCTCATTAATAATCCATAAAGTCTCCATGCCCTGAACACTGGTTGTGGCCAGTCCTTCATCAGCCCACACACAAGATCTCACAGCAGGTAATAAATAGACTCAGACGCACCCTGCGTAATCGTTTTAATGAGCCGGCCTAACTCTCTACGTGGTTTGGGCTCAAATTCCTGGCAACCGTTCCCATCTGTCGTAAAGCGTTTGCTGGCAGGAGCTCATGGGAATTGTAGTCCATGGACATCTGGAAGGCCGCAGTTTGACTACCCCTGCCCTAGAACCCCATAAAGATCTCTGCAAGCATGCAAAAAAGTTCCCTTTCTAAGCAGTGACGGTCTGCAAAAGAACAAAACGCTTCAAGACTTGTAACTCCATAGGAGAGACCGACAAGATATTTGGGGGATCAGCTTTCGAGATCATACCCCCCCACCCCAAAAAAAGTCTTGTTAGTTTCTAAGGCGCTCTTCGACTCAAATCTGCTTCTGCACCACCAGAACTTTGTTGGGTATAAACATTACTTTGCCGAGCGTAAATCAGTCGTCCCTCGGATAACCTTAGGAGGAAGGTTAACCTTGGGGGATACGTGGCAATCGCGAATATCTATTTCCGTCTGTGGCGGGTAAACTTGGCACGGCTCTGGTGAAAGTCAGGGCTGAAGCGTGAAATCGTGTAACTCGGTAACTGCGCTAACCTTTAAGCTGCCACCAGATCTTTCCCTGTAAAAAGAAGTTGATCCTATCCCAGTTCCCATGCACAATTACAGTCCGTTTAATAATATAGCGTCTCTGATTAAAAATGATAAACCACCGCCATAATAACAACAATCTTGTGGCGTTGGAGGAGGGTTTTGCAGATACAGTGGTCTGCCAAAAAGACAAACACGTGAGTTGTGAATTAAACCAAAGGCCAAACTCTCCCTAGAAGCGGAAAGAACTAAACTGAGGCTATCATACTTGGGTTGTGATAAAACTCACTGGAAACGACAATAATGCTAGGAAAAGTTGGAGGCACCAGGAAAGAGGAATGCCAACATGAGACTGATTGGCTCATTCAGTCAGCAACTGTTATTGACAGGATGTTTTGGAGGTCATTCATACGTAGGGTCGACATAAGGAAGCAACTTGAGGGCACTGGATGCCCACACCATGTAACTGCTTTAGACCAGTAACGGTGTCTGGCTGAAATGCCAACAGGGGCATCTCTTCAACGAGGAAAAGGGGCAAGAATAGTCATACTGTATAGTGACTGTCTCCCCCCCCCCAAGGTTAAAAGCTTGAAATTCTTTTTCAGGATAGAATATCAGAGCCCCTCTCAAGATGATCGACACGAAGCCAGAGAGCATCTTGCTCGGAGGCTTAGTAAGAGCAGCAGGCCAGGCAGAATGGGATGGCTGTTGCTTCTCATTGCCGTCTCCTGCCATTACACATTAATCTCTGAAGTTTACTTTTGAAACAGAATTTAACCCATTTTCACAAGATTCTCTGGCCCATGCCACCAGAAGAAGAAGAAGAAGAAGAAGAAGAAGAAGAAGAAGAAGAAGAAGAAGAAGAAGAGTTTGTTCTTATATGCTGCTTTTCTCTACCCATAGGATTCTCAAAGCGGCTTCCATTTGCCTTCCCTTTCCTCTCCCCACAACAGACACCCTGTGAGGGAGATGAGGCTGAGAGAGCCCTGATATTACTGAAGAAGAAGAAGAGTTGGTTCTTATACGCCACTTTTCTCTAACCAAAGGAGTCTCAAAGCGGCTTCCAATCGCCTTCCCTTTCCTCTCCCCACAACAGATACCCTGTGGGGTGGGTGAGGCTGAGAGAGCCCTGATATCACTGCTTGGTCAGAACAGTTTTATCAGTGCTGTGACTAGCCCAAGGTCACCCGGCTAGCTGCATGTGGGGGAGCGCAGAATCGAACCCGGCTCGCCAGATTAGAAGTCCGCACTACTAACCACTACACCAAACTGGCCAGCTGGCAGGGGCTCATGGGATTTGTAGTCCATGAATAGCTGGAGAGCCACCGTTTGGCCACCCCCGAACTAGGGCATTCATGTAGGTGCTAAAAGAATTCAGCCTGATCCAAAAGAACTAGCCGATGCACTAATGAGCAATTCTCCACTGCGCTGCTGCCGGTTTCCTCTATTCCTTTTTCTTTCCCCCAAAGAGACTGGCAGGATGGGGCACCGTTGACTTCCCTCCCTCAGTCCTCACGACCCCCAGAGGCAGGTGAGGCTAAGAAGCCTGGCAGGTGAGGTTGAGAAAGCCTGGCTTACCCCCAAGACTCTTGTCGGTCTGTTAAGGTGCAACGGGGTTTGAATCCAACATATTCACTGGGACAGCCGAGGGGAAATAGGGAAATAGCCCCGATTGTGGATGAATCAAGGTGGAGAGCTTCCCAACACAGTTGTGAAGGGACCGGGGGGGGGGGGATTAGAAGAAGAGAAGAAGAAGAGTTGGTTCTTATATGCCGCTTTTCCCTACCCAAAGGAGGCTCAAAGCGGCTTACAGTCACCTTCCCATTCCTCTTCCCACAACAGACACCCGGTGAGGTGGGTGAGGCTGAGAGAGCCCTGATATCACTGCTCGGTCAGAACAGTTTTATCAGTGCCGTGGTGAGCCCAAGGTCACCCAGCTGGTTGCATGTGGGGGAGCGCAGATTCGAACCCGGCATGCCAGATTAGAAGTCTGCACTCCTAACCACTACACCAAACTGGCTCTCAGTGGTAATGGGCAATCTCCAAACATGGAACGGAGCGATGGATTTTGAGATTCCTCATGTGTCGGCCAAGCTAAATGAGCCATTTCTGCAGACCCATGGACACACAACAGCATCACTTACACATATATACCTGATGTGGCACATCGTCTAAGACAGGGGTAGTCAAACTGCGGCCCTCCTGATGTCCATGGACTACAATTCCCAGGAGCCCCTGCCAGCTGGCCAGTTTGGTGTAGTGGTTAGTAGTGCGGACTTCTAATCTGGCGAGCTGGGTTCGATTCTGCACTCCCCTGGTCTAAGAAATTGTCATTTGGTACAAGATGGGATCCAAAAACACTAACTGCTAGAAACATCTCAACATGTATTTCTACACCCCTCTCTCTCTCTCTCTCTCTCTCTCTCTCTCTCTCTCTCTCTCTCTCTCTCTCTCCCTCCCTCAAAAGGGCAGTCTTTCCCCCATCTAAAACCAAAATTAAACTGCTCTCCCATGCTAGCTAGGAATAGGGATGCCAGCCTCCAGGTGGGACCTGGAGATCCTCCGGAATTACAGCTCACTTCCGGACAACAGAGACCAGCCCACTGGGGGAAATGGTCACTTTGGAGGGGCTCTGTAGCATTGTGCCCCATAGAGGTCCTCCTGTCCCCTTTGGGCTCCATCTCCAAATTTCCTGGAGTTTCCTGGTGGCCGGGGGATGGGACAGGACGTGGCAACCCCGGCCCAGGAAGCTGAAATGCAGTGTGTTTCCCCCCTCTTTAGGTTCAAGCCATCCTGGCTGCTGCCAAATCCTTGGACTCCTAACTATCAAGGTGTTAAGTCTTCCTCAGAAAAGAGGGCAATAGAACCTAATCAACCATGGGGCAAAATGCCAGACCTGACCCCAAAACACGTTCCATTATCTCATCTCTCAGCAGTACCAGGAATGACTTCTAAAAGGTAAAGGTAAAGGTATCCCCTGTGCAAGCACCGGGTCATGTCTGACCCTTGGGGTGACGCCCTCCAGCGTTTTCATGGCAGACTCAATACGGGGTGGTTTGCCAGTGCCTTCCCCAGTCATTACCGTTTACCCCCCAGCAAGCTGGGTACTCATTTTACCGACCTCGGAAGGATGGAAGGCTGAGTCAACCTTGAGCCGGCTGCTGGGATTGAACTCCCAGCCTCATGGGCAGAGCTTCAGACAGCATGTCGCTGCCTTACCACTCTGTGCCATAAGAGGCTCTTAGGAATTACTTCTACGTGTTAGCAAATGCCCCACCCCCACCCCAATATCTCCCTATAGCCCGTTCTTCCCTTTCAATCCGCATACAGGTCCCTGGCCCTAAGGAAGCACACCTGGCCTCATCCACGGCCAGGGCCTTTTGGATCCTGGCCCCAACTGGGTGGAATGTGTGGAATGAGCTCCCGGGAGAGCTGAGGGCCTTGATGGAGCTCTTGCAGTTCCACAGGGCCTGCAAGATGCAGCTCTTCCACCAGGTCTTCAGTTGAGGTCAGTGCTAAGAGCAACATGGCCCCTCCCCAAGCTAGGTATGACATCTACCACTTTTAGGGAGGTCAGCATGGGGGATTAGGGAATTTGGACACCAGTCTCAAAGTGGCTGACAATCTCTTTCCCTTCCTCTCCCCACAACAGATACCCTATGAGGTAAGTGGGGCTGAGAGAGCTCTGACAGGCCCGCTCTGTGAGAACAGCTCTATCAGAGCTCTGACTAGCCCAAGGTCATCCAGCTGGCTGCATGTGGAGGAGTGGGGAATCAAACCCAGCTGACCAGATTAGGAGCTGCCGCTCTTAACCATGACACCACACTAGTTGAGAGAGCCGAGCTGCTTTTTCGTTCCTGCTTGTTAGTACCCAAATGGCTCAACAGTATCCTGGGCTTCTCAGCATCCATCGTATCATTCCTATTATTTACTTAATTTATACCCTGCCTTTCTTCCTGAAGAGAACACAGGGTGGTTTATAATATTCCTCTTTTGTCTGTTTTAATCCTCACAACTACCCTGCAAGGGAGGTTAGGCAACAAGAAGAAGAGCTTTTATGCCCTGCTTTTCACTACTCAACGGCACCTTCCCTACGCTTCCCTACAGCAGACACCTTGTGAGGCTGGTGGGGCTGAAAGAGCTCTGAGAGAACTGGGTCCGAGGTCATCCAGCAGGCCGCATGTGGAGGAACAGGGAATCAAACACAGTTCTCCAAACTCGGCTGCTGCTCTTAACTCACCATGCTGGCTCTCTGCATTCAGTCCGGTATGCATCTAAGCAAATCTCCAGGATCTCTTCTTGTGGTCTCTGCTAGTCTCCCTTTGCTCCTGCTCTCCCCCCGCCCCCCCCCCACAAAAAATAGTTTTTATTTCCCATAGTGGCCCCTGAGCAAATCCCTCTGTGACATTTTTGCATCGTGTATGCTTTGCCGCTGGTTGGTCCCACAGCTCTCTTGCATTCTGGCAGCCTGGCCATGGGGCTGCCTCAACTCTGTGCCATTTGCCGCAAGATAAGGTCAATAAATAACAAATCCCAAGCGTGGACAACCTGAGTTCTGTCTACACGG
The DNA here is from genome assembly GCF_049243985.1 of Paroedura picta. Taxonomy (NCBI): domain Eukaryota; kingdom Metazoa; phylum Chordata; class Lepidosauria; order Squamata; family Gekkonidae; genus Paroedura; species Paroedura picta. Next base: position 11,913,924 of record NC_135375.1, read on the forward strand.
CTGCAGAGTTAAGTTCCACGCCAGACAGCTTGGCTCTCTCCAGGTCAGGTAGGTAGGTAGGTAGGTAGGTAGGTAGGTAGGTAGGTAGGAAGAACTTAAGAAGAGCTCTGCTGTATCAGACTGGGGTCCATCTAGTCCAGCACTCTGTCTTACACAGTGGTCAAGGCCACTCAGTTCCTCTCGAGAGCCAACAACAGGGCATAGAGGCCAAGGCCATCCCCTGGTGCTGCTTTCTGGCTCTGGGATTCAGAGCATTAGTGCCTCTGAACATGGAGGTTCTCTTTAGTCACCATAGCTTGCAGCCACTAATACACCTCTCCTCCATGGATCTACCTAATCCCCTTTTCAAGCTGTCTATGCCTGGGGCCACCACTGCATCCTAAGACAGCAAATCCCGCCTGTTTATCACTGTGTGTGTAAAGTGGTATTTCCTTTTTTCCCTCCTGAACCTACTACCCATCAGCTTCATGAGATGCCCTCAAGTTCTAGAATATGGGGAGCAGGAGAATGTTCTCTGTCAAATCTCTTCACCCCCTGCATAATTGTATAAACCAACATCAGGTTCCCCTTTAGTTGTCTGTTTTCTGATCTGAAAAGTCCCAGACGCCCCAGGCCTTCTACCAACTCCCAAATCATTTGTACTTTTTTCCGGGACAGACAGACAGACAGACAGACAGACAGACAGACAGACAGACAGACAAAGGAAGGAAGGAAGGAAGGAAGGAAGGAAGGAAGGAAGGAAGGAAGGAAGGAAGGAAGGAAGGAAGGAAGGAAGGAAGGAAGGAAGGAAGGAAGGAAGGAAGAAAAAAATTGGATGGATGGATGGATGGATGGATGGATGGATGGATGGATGGATGGATGGATGGATGGATGGATGGATGGATGGATGGGGCAGGGCTGCCTCCGCGGGGCTCACCTCTTCAGGTAGTTCCTGCCGTACAAGATCTGCTGCAGCAGCGTGACGAGCGCAAAAGCGCAGATGAAGATGAAGAGCAAACTTCGGTTGCCCAGCAGGTCCCGGCTGGAAGTGGGATCGGAGTAGCCCATCGCGGCGCTGGAGGCGTCGGGGGCGGCGGCGTCGGGGCTCGAGGCGAGCGGGGGGTCCGCTCAGCGCGGGTCGGGCGCGGGGCCGAGGCGGCGGGGGGAGCGGCGGCCCCGCATGGCGCGCCCCACGGGCCGGCCGTCCGCTGCTGTGCTCCGCTCGGCGATCCGGACGCGCTTGGCAAAGTTGCCGGGCTGGGGGGCCGGGCCGGGCCAGACGCCGCCCCCTCTTGGCTCCCGCCCAAGCCCCTCGGCGGCTCCGGGGCGGGCATGGGACGGCCCAACGCGCTCAGGGATCGGCCCTCCCCGGACGGAGCCGCCCGCCCCGCGCCTTGCAGCCCGCCTCGCCGGGAGGGGGGGTCGCTGGGCTGGCCGGGGGCTGAGTCACCGCCGCCTCCCGGAGGGGAGGGGGCTGCTCCGGTCTGGGCCCCCCCGCCCCCGCCCCCGCCCCCGCCCCCGCCCCCGCCCCGTCCCTCCAGGGAAGCGCCACCAAGGTCATCGCGCGCCTCTTCAAGGACACGCCGCGCGCGCCGCGCGCTCCCTGCGCAGCCTGCAGATGGGCGCGGGGGGGGGGGGGGAGGCCGTTGCGGCTGCAGGGAAGGGCGGCGGGGGGGGGGAGGAGGAGAAATCCTGGGGGCTGCCCCCCCCTTTCCACCACCACCACTGTGATAGCCTTGCGGGAAACGATTCGTTGCAAAGGGACGTTGCATTTGCCCCACGTTGCCCTGGCTGTTTCCTCTCCCAGCCAGATGTGCACAGATACGAGATTCTGTCTCTCTGCAGGCAGCCCAAGCGGGGCTGGCTGCTCATAAAGGACTCCTTCCACCACACACACACACGCCCCATTGATTGCAAAGCCTGGGGGGAGGAGCAGAGGGCAGAAAAGGACTTTTAAGGCAAAAACGAAATGGCTGTGTAAATCAAGACCAGAGGATTGCGTTGATGTATTTATGTCTTGCCTTTCGCTGCTATCCTCCGTTTTCTCACAACAGTCCTGGGAGGTAGGCCAAGCGGAAGGTTTGTGAGGTCTCCAGCAAGCTTCCTTGGTTGATGCAGGGATTTGAACCCAGGTTACCCAGGGCAACTGGGACTCACAGCTATGTGGAACATGGCTGTCTGCCCCTCTGTTGTCTTGCACAACGACCCTGTGAGGGAGTTCAGGCTGAGAGGTTGTGACGGGCCCAAGGTCAGCCCACAAACTTTGATGAAAGAAACGGAGATTCGAACCCCAGCTAGCTGGGGTGTTAGTCCGCAGGTGGGACTCAAAGCAGCATGCAAAATTACTCTCCTCTCCACCATTTTTTCACAGCAACAACCGTGTGAGGTAGGCCAGACTAAGGGTTTGTGATGAGCCCAAGGTTACCCATCAGGCTTCCGGGGTAGACGTGGGGATTCGAACCTGAGTCACACAGCGCCCCGGTTAGGGTTACCAGGTCTTCTGGTGCAGGCTATGGTCCCCTGCTTTCCAGATGCACTTGCCCCCCCCAACTCCCCCAAACCCAGAAAAACATGCTATGTCAACACCCCCTGGAAGCAACACCAGGATCCTCAAGTGAGGACACTCTGGTTTGGGGTCAAAACTATGGTCTGAAGCCAATTCCTCCATGGAGTTTTACCCAAAAGCCAGAGCATCACCCTCCCCCATCACTTCCAGGTAACACTGATACATCATGACAGTCCCTCCCCCCAGTTCCAGAATGCTGCTGCCCATCCCCCACTGGCGGAAGCCAAGGACTTGGTGACCTTTGACCTAGCCCTCTGCTCTATCCAGTAGGCCACACTGTCCCCTGAAAGACTAAGCGTCTATATCAGCTGAAGCTGGATCCAGGCCAGGGCCTTTTCGGTCCTGGCCCCAACTTGGTGGAATGAGCTCCCGGAAGAACTGAGGGCCCTGCTGGGGTTGTCAACTTTCCACAGGGCCTGCAAGACGGAGCTCTTCCGCCAGGCACATGGTTGAGGCCAGGATGGAGTCCTGGTGTTTTCATCAGTGGATCCCCCTTGGATGCCTATTAGACCCAGCTCCCAGTTGAACGAGGGATTAGAGAGAGGGAATGGGAATTGGAATGCTCGAATCCGAGGTTGCCATCCATATCTACTTATTCTTGTAAGGGATGTTTTTATGGGCCTCTTATTGTATTTTGAGCCTCTTGTGACGCAGAGTGGTAAGGCAGCCGACATGCTGTCTGAAGCTCTGCCCATGAGGCTGGGAGTTCAATCCCAGCAGCCAGCTCAAGGTTGACTCAGCCTTCCATCCTCCCGAGGTCGGTAAAATGAGTACCCAGCTTGCTGGGGGGTAAACGGTGATGACTGGGGAAGGCACTGGCAAACCACCCCGTATTGAGTCTGCCATGAAAACGCTGGAGGGCGTCACCCCAAGGGTCAGTCATGACCTGGTGCTTGCACAGGGGATACCTTTACCTTTTATTGTATTTTATTGTTTTATTTTGTGTGAACCGCCGCGAGACCACTGGAAGAGCGGCAGTATAAAAATAAATACATAAATAAACTTTTGGGAACTCAGAGCGCACTTCAGGCTGAGAATTTGTTGGTCAACCAACAATCGAGCAGGAAGTCTGACATGAGTTCATTCACTCTTCCTTGCGTTTTGCAGTGGGCGGGAGATTTTCAAACTGGACTTCCAACTCTCTTCCGAGGACAAGGCGGGGTCAGCCTAGCTAGGGCTGCATTCACAGATCTCTGTTTTTCAAAGGCTGTTAAAAGCACTTTCATCCTTTCCTTCCCCCCTTCAAAGGGAAATGTGCCTCCAAACAGTGCAGGACTGGAAGGGGTAATCCCCTTTCTTTCGTCTCCGTTGACCTGCCGAGGACCGAGTTTGAGGTCCAAAGCAGGATCGTGGCTTTCAATTTAATTAGTAGGAACGCAGAAGTTGAGCTGTACAATAAAATAATGTAAAACTTGTTGATTATTTATTATAGTGCACAATTAAAAACAGAATAAAAACTTCATAAAAACTATACAGAATTAACAGCAAGACCAAATGCCTTTCGCCCCTCCTGGGTCCCCTCCTTCGCCCCTCCTTCCTCAGTGCTTATAGTCAGGAAAAAACAGCTGTTTGGATTTATTTGTATGCACTTGAGATTGAATTGCATGGGAAACGTTCTGTGTACAGGTGGTTGTCCCTCAAAGTACTCAATTCTTTAAAAGAAGAAAACAAAATGTATTGATCGATTGATTATGATGTATATCCTAACTCAGGGGTAGTCAAACTGCGGCCCTCCAGATGTCCATGGACTACAATTCCCAGGAGCCCCCTGCCAGCGAATGCTGGCAGGGGGCTCCTGGGAATTGTAGTCCATGGACATCTGGAGGGCCGCAGTTTGACTACCCCTGTCCTAACTCCTGGCGCTGCCAGCTTGGGGGCAGCTTCCAACATAATCATAAAGACATGTACAATAAACAATCATAGAATCATAGAACAATGGTTAAAATTTTTAAATCGTCTTGAAACAGTGAATCATGCAGCTGTGTGGGCAGACTAGCTCGATAAGAGCATCGGACAGTGTTTAATCAAGTAATTTAGGTGTTCGTTGGTCCCAACTAAACGCCTGGTGGAGAAGCTCCGTTTTACAGGACCTGCGGAACTGGTCCAGTGGCATGAAGGCCCTCAGCTGAGACCTCATTCCACCAGATCAGGGCCAGGACTGAAAAGGCCCTAGCCCTGGTTGAGTCCACATGTTCGTCTTTTGAGCCAGAGATCACTAATTTATTCCTATTGGACAAATTCTATGATTCTATGAATTAGGGCCCTTTGGGGGGTATAGTCAGCCAAGCAGACCCTCAGGGGGCAAAGGTTCTAGGGTTCTGCTAGGCCAAACGAGTGTCCTGCCTAGTGTAGGGGGTTGGACTAGATGACCAAGGAGGTCCCTTCCAACTCTATGATTCAAATCTGTGAGTATGGAGTGACATTCCTCCAACTCTTCAAAAAGTTGCCACTAAGTAGAACAGGGTTTCCTTCCACTGAACATGCTCTTAGATGTCACATTTGAAAAGTCTATTAAAAGTTTCACATTAAAAAAGAACCAATTAAGGCTCCATTTTTCTCCCAGTGCTAATTGCACCTGTCTCGTTAAGGAAACTATCATGCTGTTTGCATTTCAAATTAACAAGAAGCACCAGAGCCCCTGAAGCAAAATCTACCTGAGCCCTGCAGACACCTGTGTGCCCTGGCCTAGAATTCTACAAAATGCTTAACTCTAGGGAAAGTCCTAAAAATTACAGGCCAGAGAAAAGAGAAGCTTTGGTGTTGGTGGGTTGGTGATGGAGTGGCTGGGAGCTGCAGAGTTCTAGTGACTAATTCATTTTACCTTTGAAATCTGATTTACTAAAAGCTCCTGCACAGATTTAGAAGCATGGAACACGGGAATTGGCTTCAATTTACTAAGCTCAAGATGTGATCTGGATGACTAAGAATGCCTGTGAAGTGACCTGAACACTTGAAAGGATTACAGAAAACATTTTTTAATGCCACATGTCTGCATAAAGTCCACTTCCTACTCCTCTGAGTATACTTCCTGCCTGCTTTCCTTCCTGCCTGCTTTCCTTCCTCCTCCTCCCTCTCCCCAGTCTACCTTTCTGATGGCTCTTCCTTCTCTCCAAGTTCTCAGGAAGTGGCATGAAGGAGGTGGAGGATAGAGATTGGCTCTCAGTGGAGGAGTGCCCTCTCCCTACTGGGTGCACTTCCCCAACAGGGCCAATCACAGGTTTTAACAGTCATCAGCTGCGTGCAAACCAGGTAATATTAGAGCTACAGAAGGAATTTCACAGGATCCATTTGGAGTGTTATCGGAATTCAGGATCTCAACATTTTGCATTACGCTTTGCCAGCGTGTCTGAGTTTCTGAGTCATTTCCCACTTCTGCCTGCATTAGCTGACCTATTTCTTTCTGAATTTTTCATGCACGTCGAAATTTGTGGAATGCCTCAATCACTGCAAGGGAAATCAGTGTGCCTTGATTGGCATTGTGTCCACTGAAGCGAATGTATTATGTGTGTATTATGCATTTGGCCAGATTCTGTTTTTTGGGTGGAGCAGATAGAATATGGCAAGTTTTGTGTGTCTGTGTGTGTATAGGGGGACTTTTAAACAGCAGGTTTTTGTGCTGGAATATCGAATCGAACACATGCAGGGGCAGGGGGGACAGAAGCAAGAGGAACAAACAAGCAAGAAAAATGAGAATTCGGAAAAGCCCAGAAACAAGGGGTGTGCTAAGAATTATGAATCTGCTGTGTTCCTATATACCATATATGTAACCAGGTTTTTGTGAAACCCTGTGGTTTCTTGACAGCCCTGGAAGGACTTCCCAAATGGATGGGAGTAAATTCATTTTGTCTATATTTTTAAAATGTATTAAACACTGACCATCCCAAAATGGCCAGTGCTGGGCCTGGAGGGGGTGTTGAGGGGTCCCGGGTGGGCATGTACACAGCTATGCTTCCTGACCATATTCTGCACGATTCTGGGATTTCTCAAAGCCTGAAGAATGTTTCAGGGGTTTCTCAATGGTCAAAAAGTTGAGAAAGGCTGAACCTGATGTCTATGGCAGCTTTTAGGCTAGAATGCTTTGCATAGAATCATAGAGTTGAAAGGGACCTCGTGGGTCATCTAGTCCAACCCCCTGCACTATGCAGGACACTCACAACCCTATTACTCATCCACTGTAAACTGCCACCCCCTTGAACCTTCACGGAATCTTCACAGATGGCGATCCAGCCTCTGTTTAAAATTCTCCAAAGACGGAGAACCCACCACCTCCCGAGGAAGCCTGTTCCATTGAGAAACCGCTTTGACTGTCAGGAACTTCTTCCGGAGATTTAGATGGAATATAGAATCATAGAATCATAGAGTTGGAAGAGACCTCCTGGGTCATCTAGTCCAACCCCCTGTACTATGCAGGACACTCACAACCCTATCGCTCATCCACTGTAACCTGCTACCCCCTTGAATCTTCACAGAATCAGCCGCTCCGTCAGATGGCGATCCAGCCTCTTTTTAAATAATAGTAATAATTTTTTTTTTAAATCTACAGAGGCAAGACGAACTTCATTGCCTGCTAGCATGCGATATACACCCCCCCCCCAAGACTGAAAAGATTCAGGCTGAAGAAAGGAGGAAGCTTTAAGAACAGACGCCAGACCCTTGAGCGGCAAATGAATAGCTGTCACCAGAACTAGTTGCTTGCCAGTGTTTACATGGAATAAAGTGTATTCCTGCACTGAATGCTAATATATATATATATATATATATATATATATATATATATATATATATATATATATATATATATATATATATATATATATATATATATATATATATATATATATAAACAAACAATTCCTTGTATTGGTTCGGTACACAAGTAAACCACAGGGAAGCAGAGAAAAGTCCACTGTTTCCCTCTCTGTCTCTCTCTGTTTAAAAATCTGTTCCTAGAACATTGTACCAGTTGGAGAAAATGGGGTTAAAGGGCATATTGTTTATGTTTCTGCGGGGGGGGGGAGACATAACTGCGGGGGGGGGACACATAACTCAGATTAACTCTGATGTACTTACTAAAATGGTTGAATAATGCTTCATTTCCCTCCTGCTGGCCAACCGCT